>NW_017672231.1:0-33330 GCF_001879085.1 Nicotiana attenuata | reverse complement strand
TACTTTTTTTTTTGGTTAAAATGAAAAAAATACTTTTTTATATCATGAAAAGAAAATACTCATTTGTAGAAATGAAAAAAAAAAATCTATCTATAACATGAAAAGAAAGTACCATTAATAATATTTGTATTTAGGGTGGGGTGGGGAGCGAGGGTGTGGGGGGTAGGGTGGGGTCGGGGTGGGGTTAGGTGGGGGTGCGGGGTAGGTTGGTGGGGATGGGGAATAGAGTGGGGAAGGTTGAAAAGGAGTTTTGAAAAATATTTTTCCTTCTCTTGGTAGGAAAAATATTTTTCTCCAATTGGAGGAAAATGAGTTCATGAGGAAAATATTTTTCAAAACATTTAAGCCAACCAAACATGGGAAAATTAGAAAATATTTTCCGGAAAATGTTTTCCTTCATACTAAACACACCGTTAACCTTATCTTTTTATGCAATATATCTCAAAATTAAAAGAGAAAGAACAAATATCGAAAAATCAATGCGCCGGCAGAACCAATATATGTATCTATCTATCTATATATATATAAAGGAGGGCCTAGACAAAGTGACTTGGCACCTCTCTTTGGCCAAGGATCCTATTTATCTTTACTAATGAGAGTTACAGAATTGTTTACCTCAAAAATACGAGTAACAATTAAATTTGATTTATGGTTTTATAGATACGTGATTTAGTTCAATACTAATTAATAACCAAGAAATATGAAGAATAAGTGAAAGGAATAAGTAAAACCAAACCAGAATGTAGGCCAATCTCGACCTCGAGCCAAATGGACCTCGAGACAGATTAAGAACAATAAAGTAAGAATAATAAAGCTAAAGGACAATTCTGATGAACAATGAGCGAGAAAAGTAAGAGAGTATATTCTTTGCCAAATGATTGGATCATCTTTACAAATGATTGGAGTCCCCTTTATATAATATGGGAACCCTAAATAAGGTACATTTCCATTTACTGTAAAAAATCTTATTGGGACAGCTGTCTAACCGCCTAGTACGGATTCGTACAAATCTAGTCCTGAATTTGCGCCACGTTCTTGGGGACATGGCAGGAATCTTGCTCATTCTGTTACAAATTCATAACGACATTATCTCGAGGCCAATCATATTAGGCTTCGACGTTCCTCGAACACTTGGTTCTTCGAGCCTTGTACTGTGTCATCGAGCTCGAGCCTGGTCCATCGAGCTCGAACTTGATCCATCCTGAACTCGGACTTAAGGCGACCCCTCGAGCCCGGGAAATTGGGCATACCCGATTTTGACCGTATACAGATAGTCCCCGCATTTCTTAGAGTAAGATGATAAGAAACGATTTGATCTTTGATGCTCTGTCGCATCGATCATGATGTCAATCTCGTGATGTCAGCGGCTGAAGTGATTGAAAAGTCGCTTTCGCGTAGCTCCCAAGGTCATTAATTGGAGGCGGCTGCTGGTCGACTATTTGGCTTCCCCAAACCGTTTAAGTGACCTCTATAAATAGGCCAATTCCATAATTTTTGCAATTTTTACTTCTCAAATCATCCTTAGAATCTCATTAGCTTCTTCAACTTCTCTAAGCTCATCCTTTTCCCAATTTGTTCTTACTACAACATCAACTCCCAATTTGTTCTTACTACAGCATCAACTTCTTCTCTTCTCTTGAATTTATCAACCACAATGGCTAAGACATCTAAGACTGTTCCCCAGAAAGAAAAAGCTTCATCGTTGCGGCCGGCCAGAGGTAGAATAGTGGTGCCACCTCGTATCGAGGAGTGTATTCCCGGGCCATGTGAGCTAACCTCCGATTTTAAAATCGAGAAACCTGCATCGACACCAGGTCGATGTGAGCCCATGTCTCGATACATCTGCTTAATAACTGAAGGCGAACTTGAGCAGGTAAAAAAGGACTGCAACTGGGAGAACAAAGATGTTGTGAACCCTTCTCCTGAAGAGGACATCACTACCCATAAGGCGGGGTACTTAAGCGTGTATGCCTACCCTTTCACGTTGGGCCCCGTAGATCTAGCTCTGGTTTTCATAGACCCAGTAATTCTTGATTTTTGCCAACAATACCAGGTGACGCTTGGCTAGATTTACCCCTCTTTCTGGCGCATCATTAATCTGATCATCGGGCTTGGTCGAGGGGATGCCTTTTACCCTCGGCCACCTGATCAGGCTATACAGCCCTCGCCTTTATCGAGGGGGTTTGATAAAGCTTCAGCGCCGATCCTTGAAGTCCCTTTTCTCCAGCATCGATGAGGACAAGGACAGAGGATGGATGAGCCGGTTTGTCCGAGTCAGGACCTCCGATCTGATTCTTGTCGAGAGGATGCCATTCCCCGAGGAATGGAACATGAAACGTAAGTATAAATTTATCGGTGGTGATTAATACCCTGTTTCCCCTACTTTTTCTCGATCTAATTCTTTTCTGATGATACAGCTGTTGCTTGGTTTCCTGGTGCGGTCCCGGACCTCGCAGGCTGGGTACGGCAACTGGCCTCCACTTCTTTATATACGGAACGCAGCTGGCATGACTTGGCCAAGGGTTGATGGGAAGCTAAAAACAATGGTGAGTTCTCTTGTTCACATATTTATGTTTCATAGTGAAATACTTTAACATTATGCAAGCCTCGGAAACGCCGTTGCTATGCGGCCGCCCCCGCCCGGTGAAGAAGAAATCCCAAAGCCTTCCAAGGAAAAGAAGAGGAAAAAGGGGTCGCCTGCAAATTCCCCGAAGCCAAAGAAAAGCAGAGCTCGAAAGCCTAAGGCAGATTCCGTGGTCTTATCTCTAGAGACGGCCCAACGCCTTCGGGATAAGGATGAAGAAGGAGAAGATGATGACTGCCCGTTGATAGCTCAGAAAAGAGGAAGCAGTGACGCTTCGAAGGCCGCTGAACTGATGGTGGCAGATGCGGTTCAATCTCGAACCGAAGAAATTTTGGAGGGGAGCTCGAGCAAAGTCCCCGAGCCATCAGGCGGAAAAACTGCGTCTTGTCCCGAGGGACACTTGGTGGGCGAGCTCGAAAAGCCTAATTTTGAGGCCCTTCAAAGATAGGATAATATCCCAAGTGAATCTCTTGAGATAATCAACGTAGATGATTCGCCGCCGGGCCCGGTGTTCTCCGAAGGGCAATCTCGAGATGCCCGGGCCATGAGGACTCCTGATGTTGGAACGACCCATGAAGGGAGTGACATTTTTCGGGAGTGTCTTGCGGGGATCGAGGATGGTCCCGATCCTGACGCCTCGTTTATTTTTTGATGAGGCCCAAAGGCTTCTCAAACAAGTAAGTTTTCGTCTTCATAATTATGCTCGAGTTTAACTCTCATCTTTCCAAGTCTAACTCCTTTTCTTTGCGTGAAGGCCGTGGTGCTTCATTGGCAAGCATTTTCTAAATCTCAAGCCGAGCTTGCCCGGTGTGAAGCTGAACTCAAGAAGCTGATGGAAGACAAGGATGGCCTTAAGCACCTCTACGTACAGAAAGAGGAGGAGGTCAGGGATCTCCGAGTTGAGTTGGTGAAGGCTCGTCAAGAACAGACCGAGCTTATTGAAAAGGTAATACGACCTTTGAGGGTCCGTTATGCATTTATTTGATTTAGCGACTGACACTTCAACTTTGCAGGCCTAGCAGAAGGGCGAGCTGGCGGAGCAGCTCTGAGAAGAGCTCAAGCTGAAAGAGGCCGAGACCTTGGGGTGGAAACAACACATGGACCGTCTTGCTTCAGAGAAAGATACACTCCGGGAACAGCTAACTTCAATCGAATGCCAACATCAAAATGCAAAAGAGGAAAGCTTGGCCCGGAGCCGCAAAATCGAGGAGCTCGAGGCTAAATCAGCCGCTGAGCTTGTGAAGGCCAAATCTGAGGAAGAGGTATTCGTGTCCTCGTACCGAGCTGATGCCGAAGCTGCTAATACTCGGGCACAAGAGATCTCCATTACGGCTGGAGTTAAGTTATCATGTGCTCTTGATCATGCCAGGCGGTAGTCCCGGAGAGAAACTCTCGAGGAGGTGCACGCTCGTGGCTTCGACCTCTCGGCTGATATTGAAAAAGCAAAAACTTTGGAGGAAGAGGCTGCCGCTTTGCTCTTCGATGGAGAGGATTCTGCCAGTGGCTCCGAGAGCGGAGAATATGAGGATGAAGTCCCCGAGGAGGAGGTTCCTGAAGATGCGGCTCCCGAGGACACAGCTCCCGAGGATGTGGCCCCGAAGTAGATTAGGTTCCTTTGTTTTGTTTTTTTGTAAGGCCTTTCGTGGGAATTGTAAATACCCTTTTATAAATATAAATAATTTCCTTTGCTCCACCTCCAATTCGTATTGAATTCCGCTTTGTCTTCACTTTGTGGAAAATTTTAATAACTTCAATGATCAAGCGAACGTCGGCTCAGATTCTGAATAGAAAAAACCTTTAGGTTTTTAAATAATCAATGGGCGATCTTCGAGCTTATAACAGAATACTTTTTAAGGTTTTTGTTAATCCTCTAGCTACGCCCTGGTTAATTTGATTCGAGCTCGGGATGACGGGACTCTTGAGTCCGAGTTGAGTGAGAGCAAGGTCTCGAGCTCAATATGTTCTGGCCCTTAGGCTCTTTTATATCGGCCCTTAGGCTCTTTTAGGTCAGCCCTTAGGCTCCTTAAGTTGGGCCAATTCGGGTTCTAAAGCGGCTATAATTTTTCCTTCTTTTCGACTAAAAGACTTAGTGAAATTTTTTTTATGCCTTAGCATGTGTTTTTTGTACCCGTTGGGTTTTTCGAAGGTTCGACCGATCGGAACCTTATTTATAATTCGTTTGTGTAACGATAGTCGAATACCTCTTGAGGCTTTTTCGAAGGTTGATGTTTATCGAAGCCTTTTAAATTATTCGAGGGCTGATTTTATTGAAGCCCTTTATCATTTGCTTTTGCTGAGGGTAGCCTGATTTAACCGGTTTTTCAAAGTGTTTGAAGGTCTTTAATTTTATGGTGGAAGTCGGATGTCTCCGAGCTGCATTATTTTGGCCGTAGCCTTTTTATATGACCGTAGTCTTTAATATGGTCGTAGCCTTCGGGTATGTCTCTTGGACTTGTTTCCTGATAACCTTTCGAACTTGTTCAAAAGGTTAGTCCCCGAGTATGATGGCCTTGGCCTTTATATCGAGGGGATGCCTCTTTGAGGTCTTATGAATTCGAATTTTCGATGACTCGGATGTGTTGACTATCGATGACAATCCCCGAGTATTCAGGGTGTATTTGCGTTCTGGTCCTTGAGCCGTTTCTTATAGAATTATAAGTATGAAGCTCGTATAATAGTGGACTTCTTTGAGACACAAAGTGTTTTGACATAGAAAGAATGCTTCTTTGAATGATTGATACATGCGTACATGTTTTGCCGTCGGGGCTCGACTATTCTACATGAATACGGTTCATCTGACCGTTTGGTCCATTACAAATTTTCCCTATCGAGGCCCTCTTTGGCGTGAAGTATTTTCCTCAAAATATAATCTCAATGCCCCCCCAGTATTCGAGGTTGATTGAAAAGAAGCCTTGGATACTGTTGACTTCTCCTTAGGTAGCACATACTTGTTGCCTCGTTAAAAACCTCGCCGGTAAAACCCATTTGAAACAAAATCTGATCTAACGGAAAAAGAGTGCAACGCGTGCTTTAAAACCTAAGGTCTTCGTGTGAAAAAGTGCCTTCAATATCTTCGATCGAACACCTGCAATGGGTTAGTTTCAAATTCAAATGGACAAAAGGAGGAAGTCATACCCTAGCAATAGTATCGTTTGAGTAGTGATACATTCCAATTGTTCGGCAGTTGCTCACCTTCCATCGTGCTAAGTTTGTAAGATCCTTTACCGACAACTCCTATGACTCAGTACGGTCCTTCCCAGTTCGGGCCTAGTTTCCCTTCATTCGGGTCTCGAATATTGAGGGTAACTTTCTGTAGAACTAAGTCCCCAATTACAAAGTATTGAAGGCTGGTCCTTCTATTGTAGTATCTCTCGATTCTTTGTTTCTGCGCGGCCATCCGAACAAGTGTTGCCTCTCATTTTTCATCTAATAGCTTGAGGCTAGTACTCATAGCCTCGTGATTTGACTCCTCCGATGCATGTCGAAACCTGGCGCTGGGTTCTCCGACCTCGACAGGGATTAAGGCCTCGGAGCCATATACTAAAGAGAACGGGGTGGCCCCTGTGCTGGACTTCAATGTCGTTCGATATGCCCAAAGGACCTCGGGTAGAACTTCTCTCCATTTTCCTTTTGCATCGTCCAGCCTTTTCTTTAGGTTATGGATGATAGTTTTGTTTGTTGAATCGGCCTGTCCATTTCCGGTTGGGTGGTACGGTGTTGATAAGATCCTCTTTATTTTATGTGCTTTGAGGAACTCCGTTACCCTGTTGCCGACGAATTGCTTTCCATTGTCACGTACAATCTCGGCAGGCATCCCCAACCGACATATGATGTGGTCCTAGATGAAGTCAATAACTTCCTTTTCTCTGACCTTCTCGAAGGCCTGGGCTTCCACCCATTTAGAAAAATAGTCAGTCATAAACAAAATGAATTTAGCTTTACCTGGGACGGTTGGTAGAGGGCTGACTATGTCCATTTCCCATTTCATGAGAGGCCACAGGGATAGGACTGAGTGAAGTTGCTCTCTTGGATGATGGATTATCAGTGCAAACCGTTGGCACTTATCACATCTTTTAACAAATTTCTTAGTATATTTTTCCATGTTATCCCAGTAATACCCTGCTCTAATAATTTTGCGAATCAAAGACTCGGCGCCGGAGTGATTCCCACAAGTACTGTCACGACCCAAACTGATGGGCCACGACGGGAACCCGGTACCTCACTCCACCGAGTACCAACATAATGTACCTTTTCATGTTATACTATCATAGATAACTGAGCCGGAAGGCTGTCGTGAGACAAGTAGAATACAACATGTGATACCAACTTATACATAAAACATACGGGCCTATGAGACCAAAATAACCACTCGTACACTGAACATAGGCCGACAAGGCCATACAACCTTTTACGTACATGACATCTGTCTACAAGCCTCTAAGAATACATAATTTTCATAAAGGTCGGGACAGAATCCCTCCATTCCAAACAATACACATCTAAATCATACTAACCAAACAAGCAACTCCGAAGCAAATGGAGCGTACCAACATCTTTCGCTGAGCTGATAGCCTACTTGGAGGGCTCTCGAACTGTCTATCGGGACCTGCGGGCATGAAACGCAGCGTCCCCAAGCTAAAGGGACGTCAGTACAAATAATGTACCGAGTATGTAAGGAATGAAAATCAGTAAATAATAGACATGAGAGAAACATGGAGTAAAAGACTCGACATGTACTTTTGCATAGCTCTAGGAATCATTTCATTTTTATAATGTCATGCATATGCGTATAAATGTCATACCATGCATGGGTGTATGCGTTCATAACATCATCAAGCCTCTGAGGGCATCCCATCATATCATTTCAGCCACTGTGGACAAATCATCAACGTATACCAGCTGATCAGGTGGTGGTGCGTATATAACGCTATAACCTTTCCCATATCCCATATGCATATATATACATATATATACGCATATATAACGCCATCTGGTCATGGGTCAATGAACATATGTAAATGCATGTGAAAATATATTAATAAAATCTCTCAGTACGTCATAAAACCATTATGCCTCTGACTAATATCATGAAATAAATTTTACCAACTTACGTATTTTTGAGACCCATGAACAGATGATAGAATAATATGACACATAGGGAATCAAGAACATCGACATCTCTAGTATTTCTATGAATAGAGTCATTCATGGAATTTGTGCATTTTCTCGTTTCGTTCGTGTCGTATAGATCATGCCAAAAAGAAAGAAGGGATAGCCTTAACATACCTGAGTCGATTCTCTTGACAATCCTCTAACATACATCAATTGCGACAAATCACACAACGGCGGATCAAAGTAGGGAAGAATCCGTATGATATTTTTTGAGAAAGATTGCACCGTACTCCCTTAGGATCGCAAAACCCCGTTGCTATAACATCACGTAGTCTCGTATGATCTTTGGTAGAAAAGTCACGTTGATAATATTTGAATAAGTTGCTGAAGCTCCCTTCTTCATTTTAGAGATTCTCAAATGAATTTGAAAGGCTTTCTTATCCTTTAGGAGTAGGCCCCACGTTTTGACTTAGTTGTCCATCCAATTCTCTAAGAATGACACCTTGAATAATTATATAAGAGTCATATGTTGGGGTTGTTGTGGGCTGCCACGTTTTTGTGGTTAATTCTTATCCAATAGTGTCCTAATTAATTGCTTAATTAATTTACTAATCCCCCATTAACCAATAATTACCCAATTATCCACATAATTAGGAATTATCTCAATTTACTTAAAATACTATTCACTTTTAGTACACTTTATACACCTTACTATTATGGTCATGTGGTACCTTGTATGGTACTAGTCCATAAATACCGGGTATTATAGCTCGGACCGTATTTTATCCCAAATTGACAAACTTCGACGAAACTCATTTTCTTCGATTTGCTTGCCCTCTCACCTTCACGAGTTTACTTATTCGTTGTTTGAAATAGCATAATACTTATAATTCCAAAATAATCTCATTCCCGAGCTTACATCGATTAACTTACGACGAAACATCAACGTACAAAAAAATGCGGGACGTAACATCTCACTTCTGAGCTCTCATTAACTTATTTATGGCGTATTTTCACGTACAAAAATATGGGGTGTAACTTCATTCTCCCCTTTGGAACATTCGTCCTCGAATGTTGACTTTTGCACTTATCATTCTCATATTCCATAGCTCTTGCAAATACTTTACTACTCTTCTTGTCATCTAGGCAATTATTCTTGTGAATAAATCCAAAGGCCAGTGCATTCTCCCTTTTAAGCCTCTTTCTCACACCACGGCCCGATTCTTCCAATCTCGTAACTCTTACTACCTTCTGTCATGCAGCATGTACGACTTTTTCCTTGTATGTGCGCCTATGCGACTCTTCCCTTCAGCTTTTAGCCAATCTCTAGGCTTCACTTTGGGAACATATACATAACTTGACAAGATGTTCCTCTAGGAATCTATAGGTGTACTGAAGTTCTTGCTCGGTACTTTGTCGAACTTACGACTATTGCTATATCTTGTTTCATAGACCTAGTTATTCATCCGCATGATTTTACTGCATCTAGGTAGGTCATAATATACCATAACTCTTACTTCGATTTATCGTTGCTGAGGTCTGCTACCAAATTTCAGCTTACTCTTGTTGCTTATCCCATATGTATAAATCCAAGTCCTTTAATGCTTCCTCATTACTGTTCATCTTAAGAATGACGACCTAATCTTAGCTCCCACTTTGTGTCTTTTGTCCATCCTTTATGATTTGCCTCAATATTGATCTACAATATATCACTGATAACTTGAAACTTCTTACGTAATACCTTGCCACTAGGGCTTACGTTGCATCGAGAAATATTCGAAGTGATTTCCATAATCGTATTTCATGGTATCTCAATGTGATTCACCTTGCGTAGGTGTTTTAGTCCCTTACAATTCATGAAATCCTCTTCAAGTCATTACTCAATCAAAGACCCAAACGTCATCCTTTATCTATCACAATTACGCCCTTATCCCAATACCGGGGCAGCATTCCATCCCTTGTAAGCACTACTAGTCTTAGACTCCTTTGAGTTCATTCTGGCTATACTGAGCCTTCTATAACTTAGAGAATCCATCAGCTCTCTTATTTTCATGAGCTTAATCCCAAGAACTTATCAATTCTTGTCACCTTTTCACTTACCTTTTCTTACCCTTACTCGTGTCTTCCTAAAACCTTGTCGCTCTACCATACTTTAGCTTGCGACCTACACATATCTATTCATACTTGCTCGCAACCTTCCTTCAACTTGCTTGCACCACAGATTTTCCTATGTCATTCTGGAACATCAAGCGAGACATCACATCGTCTCTAACTCTTCTTTACTGTCTTAATTAGCCTCCTAGATACCTAGAAACCATAGGCTATGAGATATGCCACTGATGATGCCGCAATCATTCCTGGATATTGAATCCCCGCGCTTCTAGCCTTCTATCCGAAGTATGGACTATTCACAACCTTCTGCACTTAAGTATCGCGTACGTTGTTCACTTTTACCTTACTTACCTTAAAATCTTGCATCACATCTTCTATCCCTTTCATGACCTTCCTCCCACATAGATTCACATCCATAACTTGAAGCTTTATTATAATACTTGCACCTCTAGTGTATACATAATCCGGTGAGAGCTTCATACTGACTTCTTATGAGGCTGGTACTCTTTAGTTGGCTTCATCGTAGAGCCGTTATAAAATATGGCTACTGTACTATCTCTTGTATACCTCTGCTATTTAAGAGTGATCCTGAGGTCTATAATTCTCTTAGTCCACTCCTGTTTTACTTAGCCGATGTAACTCTTTAGTTTCCTATTTTTTTCTGATCATCCTTTATGTAGGCTTAAGCTATCCTCCGATCTGCGGCTCCTGGTATTAGTTATTACTTTAGCCTTCCATAGGCGCTGAGGGATATTCATGAAACAACCCTTTAACAATTTGATCCTTCATCTATGACCTGGGCTCAATTCTTTCTTTTAATGTATACCAGAATCTTCTACGTTTGTATATACTGCAGGTATAAAACTCCAAACTCTTAAGTGCGTTCATAACGTCACCAATCGAATAATTCCTTTCGTTCCTTCATAGTTTTCTTTAATTGCAAGCAATTGCTTTTCCTGGTCATTCTGCCACTTGTTGCATGGATACTTGGCTTATCTTAGTTCCCACACACCGGAAGTTTCATGCGACTCATATGACCTCGAATATTACTTTTGACGTTACTTCCAATTCATTAGCCACGGTAGGTGCCATTTTCTTTTGGCGTGCATACAATTTTGTAGTGGGACTGTTGTTACGAAACCATTTCCTCTTTAGGTCATCGTGCTTTGGTTGAAGCCTTCTTCGTTATTTCCTCATCTAGTCTTTCATCGTAATACTTAGAGAGGACCTTCTGGCTCTTGTAAAGTTACCAGCTTGTTATATTGCTTACCCGATAGAATTTTCGATGTTCGTACTTACCTATAATTATCCTTCGTTACTTACCTCCACACTCATGTGCTCGTACGCTTGCTTCTGAACTGAATTTTTGGCTGCCTTCCTAGCGGGACTCTACCTTTAACTATCCCAACTCCTATCTGAATATATCTCAAGTATTGTCATAACTGTGAGGTTGTATATTAGGTTTTACTATGTTTGTCTTGCATGATCTGCTGATTTGTCTGTATCCTCTTGTCTAGCCATAACCAGGCTATTTTTAAATCAACTACAAACTACTCGCTGGCCCATTCTCATATCAATATTCCACGAGATTTTTCTTGGGTTATTTCCTTTGTCTTATCTTACGTCTCGCGCTAGCTCCTTGACGTCCTGTTTTCATAGTGTTCCGGAATCGTAGCATATCAGTAGGATTTGAGTAAGTGCAATCTCATTCCTTTCTCATTTTTATCACATTCTTCCTTGACCATTCCATAGTTACTGAACCACTTAATTCTGACTTAATGCCACATAACTCCATATTCCCCCCTTTAGGGGAGTGCTAAGATTTAGCGCTACGATGATTTACGTATAGATGTTTCACCTCATTGGCATCTTTTCACATTATCGATGACTCTTACCCGCCTTGTGGTAATCCTTCTGCACTAAGGATAACAAAATTCCTTACTCGCGACGGCCACACTTAATGTAACTGGCACATACAGTCGCTTAAGCTTAACTTTGCTCACATTGCTTGCTTTAGGGAAGCGTCTTCCTGAATGATCATTCTCTGAATTTCCCATGAATCTTCTTCTATTGTCCGTTCTATTATCGCCGGAACGTAATCTGAAATTCTCATGATGCCGACTGTTATCAAATCACTCAGTCCCTAATTCATGTTTAGTTTATCTTGTTCACCAGCCCATACTGACTTCTATTATTTCTATGGTCTAACTTTTCCTTCTGGTAATCACGTTAGATTCACGAACTTATTCCTTGAAATGACTTTATGGCATATACTCTTTTGTTCTCCTAAGGCCTGTCACCTCTCGTCTCTTCCTTCACTCGACTAGAGATTCTGTAATACTGGCATCTTTTGATCTACCGTTGTCATCCATGTATCATATCTTACTCATAATGCTTCATTAACTCTTTTCTTATTTCCCGCTAACATTTATGCCTATCACTTTATTCTGAAAATTCGAACAAGACATTCTTTTGCTTTGAGCTCCCCTTTGCTCCCTCCAGTGGCTATTCCGGTTGCTTAACGTTCTCGCTTTGCTAGGGACGCAAGCCAAACTAAGGTAATATTTATCCTTTCAAGGCTTCCAGGTTCTATCTTCATAA
Source organism: Nicotiana attenuata (assembly GCF_001879085.1). Lineage (NCBI taxonomy): Eukaryota > Viridiplantae > Streptophyta > Magnoliopsida > Solanales > Solanaceae > Nicotiana > Nicotiana attenuata. Next base: position 20,921 of record NW_017672231.1, on the reverse strand, counting down.
TACTCATATCTAGCTATACTATTTTAGAGTGCGCCATCCGGGTGTCTCACAAGGAGATCTATTAGCACATTTGCAATATCCTTCGGAAATGTCAACTAACGCAAACAATCAATTCATCATTTTGGGTCACGCTAACCCCAACCGGATCCTGATATCCCTTCCTTAGGGTATAACTGAGATGGGTGTGGCCAATTATACATACCTCTGTTACTGTTGAGGGTAACTCACAATGCTTATATTTTTCTGTCGGAACTGTAATACTGATAATCTTCATTAACTGGGTACCTCGTACCCTTCTTCACCATGCTTCTTTTACATGCTGAAACTTGTATCTCCCTCCTTATTCCTTTTACCGTAAGAGTGGATAGGCATTCCTGCCTTAGGGATCCTTATCAAGAAGCTTACACATCTTAGTATACACATGATTTACTGAATACCTTATATTTATCCATCATATGCATGATGCAAAAATTGAGTTCCTTTGACTCAACTCTTCCACAGCTATATCTTTTACCAACCGTCTTTCTAGATGTAGGCATCGTCGTATTATGAATAAGATCGAGTTTAGGAAATTGAGTTCTTACAACTAAGCTCTACCACATGATCTAGAGTAGGAAGAAAGAGTGACAGTCCTAAATGCCTTGTAATCTCCTGCTTATAAGTGTGGTGCACGACACACCCATAAACAAGACTCTACTAGACACGACGTGTAGACTCCCTAGGACAGAACTGCTCTGATACCACTTTTGTCACGACCCAAACCGATGGGCCGCGATGGGCACCCGGTACCTTACTCCACCGAATACCAACATAATGTACCTTTTCATGTCATACTATCATAGATAACTGAGCCGGAAGGCTGCTGTGAGATAAGTAGAATACAACATATGATACCAACTTATACATAAGACATACGGGCCTATGAGGCCAAAATAACCACTCGTACACTGAACGTAGGCCGACAAGGCCATACAGTCTATTACATACATGACATCGTCTACAAGCCTCTAAGAATACATAATTTTCATAAAGTTCGGGACAGAATCCCGCCATGCCAAACAATACACATCTAAATCATACTAACCAAACAAGTAACTCGAAGCAAATGGAGTGCACCAACATCTTTCGCTGAGCTGATAGCCTACTTGGAGGGCTCTCAAACTGTCTATCGGGACCTGCGGGCATGAAACGCAGCGTCCCCAGGAAAAAGGGACGTCAGTACAAATAATGTACTGAGTATGTAAGGAATTAAAATCAGTAAATAATAGACATGAGAGAAATATGGAGTAAAAGACTCGACATGTACTTTTGCATAGCTCTATGAATCATTTTATTTTTATAATGTTATGCATATGCGTACAAATGTCATACCATGCATGGGTGTATGCGTTCATAACATCATCAAGCCTCTGAGGGCATCCCATCATATCATTTCAGCCACTGTGGACAAATCATCAACGTATACCAGCTGATCAGGTGGTGGTGCGTAATTAACGCCATAACCTTTCCCATATCCCATATACATATATATACATATATATGTACGCGTATATAACGCCATCTGGTCATGGGTCAATGTGCATATGTAAATGCATGAAATGTATGTGAAAATATGTTAATAAAATCTCTCAGTACGTCATAAGACCATTATGCCTCTGACTAATATCATGAAATAAATTTTACCAACTTATGTATTTTTGAGACCCATGAACAGATGATAGAATAATATGACACATAGGAAATCAAGAACATCGACATCTCTAGTATTTCTATGAATAGAGTCATTTATGGAATTTGTGAATTTCGTTTCATTCGTGTCGTATAGATCATGCCAAAAAGAAAGAAGGGATAGCCTTAACATAGCTGAGTCGATTCTCTTGACAATCCTCTAACATACATCAATTGCGACAAATCACACAACGGCGGATCAAAGTAGGGAAGAATCCGTATGATAATCTTTGAGAAAAATTGCACCGTACTCCCTTAGAATCGCAAAACCCGGTTGCTATAACATCACGTGTCTCGTATGATCTTTGGTAGAAAAGTCACGTTGATAATATTTGAATAAGTTGCTGAAGCTCCCTTCTTCATTTTAGAGATTCTCAAATGAATTTGAAAGGCTTTCTTAACCTTTAGGAGTGGGCCCCATATTTCGGCTTAGTTGTCCATCCAATTCTCTAAGAATGACACCTTGAATAATTATATAAGAGTCATATGTTGGGGTCGTTGTGGGCTGCCACGTTTTTGTGGTTAATTCTTATCCAATAGTGTCCTAATTAATTGCTTAATTAATTTACTAATCTTCCATTAACCAATAATTATCCAATTATCCACATAATTAGGAATTATCTCAATTTAATTAAAATGCTACTCACTTTTAGTACACTTTATACACCTTACTATTATGGCCATATACCTTGTATGGTACTAGTCCATAAATACCGGGTATTATAGCTCGGACCGTATTTTATCCCAAATTGACAAACTTCGACGGAACTCGTTTTCTTCGATTTGCTTGCCCTCTCACCTTCACGAATTTACTTATTCCTTGTTTGAAATAGCGTAATACTTATAATTCCAAAATAATCTCATTCTCGAGCTTACGTCGATTAACTTACGACGAAACATCAACATACAAAAAAATGCGGGACGTAACATCTCACTTCTGAGTTCTCATTAATTTATTTATGGCGTATTTTCACGTATAAAATATGGGTTGTAACAAGTACCTTCATGGATTTCTCGTAGAACATAATCGGTGTCCCCCGGCCCTAAACATATCGCTAATGTTCCATCGAACGTCCTCTTGTACAATGTTACATCTTCATCTAATGTGAACCTAGCAGCCTTGGTTCGTAGGGACCTCGATTCTTTGTGGTCCGATGGAAGTTTTCCATTTTTCAAATAATCGATATACTTATTCCTCCAATCCCAAGTCAAACTTGTAGAATTTATCCCGGCATGACCCTCTTCCACCACAGACCTTGATAATTGGACGACAGTCCCGGGGACGATATCATTTTCTTCAACCGATGACCACAAATTAGCAAGTGCATCGGCCTGACTATTTTGTTCTCGAGGTACATGGTCTAGAGTCCACTCCTTGAAGCGGTGCAAAGTTACCTGTAGCTTGTCCAAGTACTGTTGCATCCTATCCTCTCGAACTTCAAAACTTTTGTTTACCTGGTTTACCACCAACAGTGAATCGCACTTGGCTTCAATGACTTCTGCCCCCAAGCTTTTAGCTAGCTCGAGACCTGCAATCATGGCCTCATACTCGGGCTAATTATTAGTAAACCTAGAAGTTTTGATAGATTATCTAATGGTACTACCTGTAGTTGGCTTCAAAATAATGCCAAGCCCGGACACTTTCACATTCGAGGCACCGTCCATGAAAAGGGTCCATACCCCCGATGATGTACCCGATCTTAGTTGGAGTTCTTTCTCCACTTCAGGTACGAGGGTCGGCGTAAAATCAGCCACGAAGTCAGCTAGGATTTGAGACTTGATGGCCATTCGGGGTTGATATTCGATATCGTACCCGCTAAGTTCAACGGCCCATTTGGCCAACCAACCCGATAGTTTGGGCTTATGCAAAACATTTCGAAGGGGGTAAGTGGTTAACACACATATGGGATGACACTGAAAATATGGCTTTAGCTTTCTATATGCGCTTACCAATTCAAGTGCTAATTTTTCTAAGTGAGGGTATCTAGTTTCAGTATCTCCTAGAGTTCGGCTTACATAATAAACAGGGAATTGCGTACCTTGCTCTTCTCGAACTAGTACCCCACTTACCACTATCTCGGACACTACCAAATATAAGTAAAGCTTTTCATCTACCTTCGGGGTGTGAAGCAAAGGCGGTCTCGATAAGTATCGCTTCAATTCTTCTAAGGCTTGCTGGCATTACGGGGTCCATGCCAAATTCTTTTTCTTTTTTAGCAAGGAAAAGAACCTATGACTTCGATCTGATGACCTCGAAATGAACCGACCCAAGGCGGCTATTCGTCCCGTTAGCCTTTGCACGACCTTCACACTATCCACGATCATGATATCCTCGATGGCCTTGATCTTGTCAAGGTTGATTTCGATACCCCGATTCGACACCATGAAGCCGAGAAACTTACCCGAGCCGACTCCGAAGGTATATTTTTCCGGGTTTAAGCTTCATGTTGTAATTCCTCAAGATTTTGAATGTTTCCTGCAAATGAGTTAAATGGTCCTCTGCGCGCAGGGACTTAACCAACATATCATCAATGTAAACTTCCATCGATTTACCTATCTGTTCCTCGAACATTTTGTTAACTAGGCGTTGGTATGTAGCTCCTGTATTTTTTAGCCCGAAGGGCATTACATTGTAACAATAAGTTCCAAACTTAGTGATAAACGAGGTCTTCTCCCGGTCCTCTGGGTTCATCTAAATTTGATTGTACCCGGAGTAGGCATCGAGAAAAGTTAGGATCTCGTGGCCGGCCGTTTCATCGATCATACGATCAATGTTGGGCAGTGTAAATGAGTCTATTGGGCATGCTTTGTTTAAATCCTTGTAATCTACGCACATTCTAAGTTTGTTTCCTTTTTTAGGAACAACAACTACATTGGCTAACCATTTGGGGTATTTTATCTCCCGAATAGACCCTATTTTAAGAAGTTTGGTTACCTCATCCTTTATGAATGCATGCTTCACCTTAGACTGGGGCCTCCTTTTTGCTTTACCGGTTTGAACCTGGGGTCGAGGCTTAGCCGGTGTGTTGTTATTTCCAGTGGAATCCCTGTCATGTCTAAATGGGACCAAGCAAAATAATCCATATTATCAATAAGAAATTGAATGAGTTTTTTCCTGAGTTCGGGGGTTAATCCTGTACCCAGGTATACCTTTCTCTCGGGCATGTATTCGATCATTATGACCTGCTCCAGTTCCTCGACCGTCGACTTGGTTACATCGGACTCTTCGGGAACAACGAAAGTTCGAGGAGTAAGGAAATCCTATTCTTCGTCTTCGATTACCTGTTGTTCCGATTCCGTCGAGGCTGGGGGTAGTGATTGCTATTTAGCCGTCTGCTTATCTTTGGTTCTTGACTTTTCCAAAGTCGAAGGCGCTGGTACCGGTATCACCTGTTTGACTGCAAATATCTCTTTGGCAGCGTGTTGTTCTCTGTAAACCGTTTTCACACCATCCGCTGTTGGGAATTTCATCATCTGATGAAGAGTTGAAGGTACTACCCTCATGTTGTGTATCCATGGTCTCCCGAGGAGTGCATTATACCTCATTTTGCCTTCGATGATATGGAATTTTGTATCTTGTATGGTCTCGGCCACGTTCACTGGTAGGATTATCTCCCCCTTTGTTGTTTCGCTACCCATGTTGAAGCCATTTAGGACTCGGGATGCAGGTACGATTTGGTCCAGAAGGCCGAGCTGCTCTACGACCCTCGATCTGATTATATTTGCTGAGCTACCTGGATCCATTAGAACACGTTTAACTTGAATTTTATTTAACAAAATATAAATTACCAGGGCGTCATTGTGCAGGTGAGATATGCCTTCTGCTTCCTCGTCATTGAATGATAGGATGCCCTCGGGCACATATCTCCGAGTCTGTTTTTCTCTAGTGATCGACACCTTGGTGTGTTTGAATATAGGCCCTTGTGGAACATCGACACCGCCCACGATCATATGAATTACATGTTGTGGTTCCTCCTGCTCATTTTTTCTGTTTGCATCTATTTCCCTAAAGTGGTTCTTAGCTCGATCGCTGAGAAATTCTCGAAGATGACCCTCATTGAACAAACGAGCTACCTCCTCCCTTAGCTGCCTGCAGTCTTCGGTTCTATGGCCATGTGTGCCATGATATTTACACATCAGGTTCGGATTCCTTTGAGAAGGATTAGTTTGTATAGGCCTGGGCCATCCGGTGTCTTTGATTCTTCCAATCGCTGACAGGATCCCTGTAACGACCCGGTCGGTCGTTTTTGGAATTTACGCCCCGATCCCCCATTAACTGCTTCCCTTAAGTTCATTTCTGCTATTTTGGTTTGTCGGGACATTCGGTGCTAGGATTCGGAGTGTTTTGGGACACTTAGTCCCTAAATGAGAGCTTAAGTGTTGAAAAATGGTCCGTAGTCGGAACAGTGTGAAGACGACCTCGGAATGGAAATCCGATGGTTCCGTTAGCTCCGTAAGGTGATTCCGGGGTTGGGAGCGTGTTCGGAATGTATTTTGGAAGTCCGTAGCTCATTTAGGATTGAAATGCCGAAGTTTGTATTTTTGAAGTTCCGGTCCGATAGCGAGTTTTTGATCCGAAGGTCGGAATGGAATTCAGAAGGTTGCAGTAGCTCCGTCATGTCATTTGGGATGTGTGTGCAAAATTTCAGGTCATTCGGACGTGTTTTGGTTAGGTTTTCGATCGAAATCGTATTTGGAAGAAATTTGAAGTTCTTAGGCTTGAATCTTTGATTAAATCGGTTTCCGGTGTTGTTTTAGGTATTTTAAGGATTGGTACAAGTTCAAATAAGGTATTAGGTGGTATTGGTGCTTTTGGTTGAGGTCCCGGGGGCCTCGGATGATTTCGGGTGGTTAACGGAGAAAATTTCTAAGTGTTGCAGCAGCTGGTATTTTTCTTTCTGGTATTTTCGCTTCTGCGGCCTGGGAACCGCAGAAGCGGCCTTGGACATCGCAGAAGTGACTTTTTGTCACCCTCCAGGAAATCGTAGAAGCGGTAGGATTTCCGCAGAAGCGGATCCGCTTCTGCGAGATGGGAACCGCAGGAGCGAAAGCTGGGATTTTTAAAGGGAGCCGCAGAAGCGGCCAGTGCTTCGCATGGGCAGTACCGTAGAAGCGGTCCCTAGAGCGCAGAAGCGGTATTCACTGTTCAGATATAGCAATTTCGAGGGTTTAATTTCATAAGTTTGAAAAATCGATTGAGAGCTCGGGAGAAGGCGATTTTGAGTGGGTTTTGAGGAGAAAATCATTGGGTAACATTTCTTTGATCCCTTTTTGTTATATTTCATCATTATATAGTTAAATACATCATGGGAATTCGAATTTTTGACCAAAAATTGGATAATTTGGGGTAAAACTTCATTGGCTAGACTATTGAGTTTTGAGTGGGCATTTGACCTCCAATTTGGGAGATTTTTATATGGTTAGACTCGTGAGAGTACGAGGGTTCTAAAAATGTGAAAATTATTCGATTCCGAGATGTTGGCTTGAGGGGCGTTTTGGTCATTTTATCTATTTTCGCGCCCTAGGTTTAATTTTAATAGCGGAATCAGTTGTTTGCAATATTATTTACGATATGTAATTGAATTGAATAGATTTGGGCCATTTGGAGTCGGATACTCGTGGCAAAGGCGTGGTTTCTATTGATATCGAGCCGGTTCGAGGTAAGTGGCTTGTCTAACCTTGTGTGGGGGACTTTTCCCCTTAGGATTGTTTTCTTGATATTTGAGTGCCTTGTACGTGAGGTGACGAGCACGTACTTGAGCCGATTGATGAAAATTCGATTTTCACTTAAGTTGTTGATATTTAGCTTTCTTTCCTACTTGCCTTACCCTACTTGAAATTATACTTGTGCTAGATTTGGAAAGCATGTTTAGCTGACTTAACTGCCTAATCGCATGAGTTGTTTGACTGTACTACGTGAAGCATGCTAGGCTAATTCTATCTGTTGCTCTGTCTTTCGTACTTTATTCCTTGGTTTGTTTCTGGCTGTGTTTGCGCATTTACATTGGGACTACGGATGTGGGATCCCGGTAGCTCCCCCCCCCCCCTCGTTTGTTTACTTTGGGACTACGGGTTCGATTCCGGGTAGATCCCCCTGCACTTTTACTTTGGGACTGTGGGTTTGATTATCGATAGATCCCCCTGTATTTTGATGGTTGGACTACGGGACGGTATCCCGGAAGATCCTTCGGTTTGGTATATGAGTTGGACTACGGGATGGTATCCCGGGAGATCCACTGGACAGTTGAGGAAAGGGCTACAGGACGGTATCCTGGGAGACCCTCATTGTTATCATTGGTATTGAGTTGTATTTACTCTGTGTTTGCTCTGTCCTTTTGTGGTTGTTATTGTCTCGTTGACCTGCCTTATTTCACTGCTGTATTTATTATTTCTGTCAGATTATCATACTTTTAATTATTGATATTACTATATTTTTTCTCAGTATGGCCCTGACCTTCCTCGTCACTACCCAACCGAGGTTAGGCTTGGAACTTACTGAGTACCGCTGTGGTGTACTCATGCCCTTCCTGCGCATGTTTTTCATGTGCAGATCATCCAGGTACCTCTACTCAGGCGCACTATCAGTGAGGCAGGAGGACTATGGAGACTTCGAGGTAGATTTGTTGCGTCCGCAGACCGACGAGTCTCCCTCTTACTCTATCTCTAGTACTTAGTTTTTCTTCTTCCGGTTGTTAGATATTCTGGAGTTTGGAGCCTTTACTTTTCGCTTTTGTAGCCTGTGTTGCCCGTGAGTTTCCGGGTTTTGGGGATTGTTTTGAACTGTGATATTGAGTTGTACATGCCGAGCGGCATTCAGTACAGTTTCTTTTAGTATTTAATTTGGTTTCCTCGATTTTTCCGCAATTATTATATTTCCGCAATATTAGGCTTACCTGGTCGTGGGAACTAGGTGCCATCATGACATGTTCACAGTCGGTGAACTAGGGTCGTGACAATCCCCGATGCATCCACACTGAAATTATATTCTGACAATCGAGGTGCTTACGCGGGGTCGGTATGTTTATCAAAACCATTGTTACTCATGAGTCCCCGAGAGCTTTGACCTCGATCATTTCTTCGATCGTTCCGAGGAATGTTGCGCCCCGACCCGTTGTTCCTCCGATCGACATATGGCTGATACCGTTCCTTGTTTGATCTCGATTCCCCATCTGTGTCCCTCGGGGCTTAGCTGCTGATCTATTAGGATGAACTGAACCCGAGGGGGCTCCCAACTGGTCGTCCTCGGCCTTGATCTTCGATTGGTAACGATTGTGTACGTCTGACCACGTCACAGCTGGATACCCGATCAGATTTTTCAAATGATTTATTGTCGCAACTGTTTCAATAGTTAGAATTCAGAGAGAGCATTGGAAGACTAAACGGTTTCACCTTTTTCCCAAAGCAATGTTCTTTAAATTCTTTACCAAAACAACGATTGTTGTATACGGACAAAATCGGGTATGCCCAATTTCCCGGGCTCGAGGGGTCGCCTTAAGTCCGAGTTCAGGATGAATCAAGTTCGAGCTCGATGGACCAGGCTCGAGGGGTCGCCTTAAGTCCGAGTTCAGGATGGATCAAATTCGAGCTCGATGGACCAGGCTCGAGCTCGATGACACAATACAAGGCTCGAAGAACCAAGTGTTCGAGGAACGTCGAAGCCTAATATGACTGGCCTCGAGATAATGCCGTTATGGATTTGTAACAGAATAAGCAAGATTCCTGCTACGTCCCCAAGATCGTGGCGCAAATCCAGGAATAGATTTGTACGAATCTGTACTAGGCGGTTAGACAGCTGTCCCAATAAGATTCTTTACTGTAAATGGAAATGTACCTTATTTAGGTTCCCCTATTATATAAAGGGGAACCCAATCATTTGTAAAGATGATTCAATCATTTGGCAAAGAATGTACTCTCTTACTTTTCTCGCTCAATGTTCATCAGAATTGTCCTTTAGCTTTATTATTCTTACTTTATTGTTCTTAATCTGTCTCGAGGTCCATTTGGCTCGAGGTCGAGATTGGCCTACATTCTGGTTTGGTTTTACTTATTCCTTTCACTTATTCTTCATATTTCTTGGTTATTAATTAGTATTGAACTAAATCACGTATTTTTAAAGACATAAATCAGATTTAATTGTTACTCGTATTTTCGAGATAAACAGTTTGGCGCCTACCATGGGGCTAAAGATAATAGTGATTATTTTAGTACTGATTCTGTTAACACACGTTATCTTCACACTTGTTCTTGTCAAGAATTTTTGTTCTCAGGATTAAACATGTCAAACTCGCAACACGCACCCGTTCATGACAACGAAAGTATTGGATTTCATGGGGAAAACAACAATGTAGGGGTCGGTGTACCACCGACATACCCTGGGGAAGTGCCAAATGTGGAACTAGTTGATGTTAGTTCACACATTGCTTTGAATGCAGATTTAGGCGCAAATACCGGAAGAAGTGTATGCAGGGAAGCCCGATCTGGGGGCCAAGGAACACAAGGTATATGAGATGGGGGAGTCAGCCTCCAAGTGATATTCGAGATGTTGCAAGCTCAACATATTTTCATCGCTCAACTTCAAAGTCAAAATAAAACTTCGAGTATAGCCGAACCGGAAAACACTCGACGTGCTGAACTGGCGCCAGAGAGGTCAAATGAAAATGGCTCGGGGACTGACCCCACAATTATGAGGATGCTCGAAGAGCTCACCAAAAGGATCAAGTCCGAGGAAAAGAAGATTGAGGATAATGACAAAAAGGTGGAGACTTATCACTCCTGTGTTGATCAAACACCGGGGGCACCCCCGGTCTTGAAAGGTTTAGATGCCAAAAAGTTCATACAAAAACCATTCCCTCAGAGCGCGGCTCCGATGCCCATTCCTAAAAAGTTTCGCATGCTCGATATACCCAAATATAACGGGAAAACCGACCCTAATGAACATATTACCTCATATACTTGCAGGATTAAAGGAAACACCTGAATGATGATGAGATCGAGTCAGTATTGTTGAAAAAATTTGGGGAAACTTTGTCGAAAGGAGCCATAATTTGGTACCACAACTTGCCCCCGAACTCTATCGATTCGTTTGCTATGTTAGCAGACGCCTTCGTGAAAGCACATGCCGGGGCCATAAAGGTGGCGACAAGGAAATCAGACGTTTTTAAGATAAAACAGAGGAACGACGAGATGTTAAGGGATTTCATGTCCTGGTTTCAGATGGAACGAATGGAATTACCACCGGTCTCGGATGACTGGGCAGTACAGGCTTTTATGCAGGGTTTGAATGAGCGGAGTTCGATCGCGTCTCGACAATTAAAGTCTTACGCCCATCATCCCATTCTCTCCTTCATAATTGCTTTACATATGTGATATGCTGTTGATAACTACCAGACGACAATACAAAAATTTTGAACAAGCAGTACATGTGTGTCATGGGAGAAAAGATACATTTCAGACAGATAGAAGAATCGAAACGCCCACACTATCATCTTCTAAAGGAAGGAGCGTTTAATCATTGTCATCCCGAAATTAAGGTTTCTTCCTTCCGTTCGTAAATATGGTGGTGGGTTATAATAGTTTAAGAATATGACTTTCTTCTTTTCCCCTATTGAACAGCTTTTTAAGTTACTGATAATTTGACAATTACTACTATGGCTAATTCAAAGTTTCTGACTAGCGACATGCCTTTGACATATCTCCCAAACAAATTATAGTCTCCTTTCCGAATTTTCATTGTTGATTTTGGTGTGAATGGTGAACCCTAACTCGGCAGAGAAGATTGAACAAGAGAATGTAGAGAGAGAAATATTGGAAGAGAGAAATAAAATTGTATTTTTCAATTTACCCGCGTATACAATGAGTCTCATATACACACATATATAGTCTTAGCTAACTAATCAACCACTTATACTAATTGTCCAACTAATTAACTGATTCTAGAAGATTCTATTCTACACTACTATGTACATTCCCATTTTCATTACTCCCCCTCAAGCTAGGTGGTGCAAAAATGTTCAGCACGCCTAGCTTGCCCACGAGATATTCATGTTGCTGTCTTCCTAATCCTTTCGTCAGAATATCAGCTTCTTGATCTCTAGTTCCCACATGTTCTGTCTTTATCAAGCCTTCCTGAATTTTCTGTCTAATAAAGTGACAGTCTATTTCTATGTGTTTCGTTCTCTCATGGAATACTGGATTGGCTGCAATTTGCAAAGCAGCCTTATTATCACTGTACACCTTAATTGGTAAGTCTACTTTTGTCCCCAGCTCCTTTAGTAATGCTGTCAACCATACTATTTCTGATACTGCACTTGCCATGCTTCTATATTCAGCTTCAGCTGAACTCCTTGACACTGTGTTCTGCTTTTTTGACTTCCATGAGATCAAAGAATTTCCATATTTCACCAGAAAACCTGATACTGACTTCCTTGTATTGGGACATGAAGCCCAGTCTGCATCATAGTACACACTTAACATGTTGCTGCTCCAGCTACTTAATAAAATCCCCATTCCTGGCTCTCTTTTAATGTATCTTACCACTCTCATTGCTGCATCCCAATGAGATTTCTTAGGGCTTTGTAAAAACTGACTTAATGTTTGTACTGAGAATGCTATATCTAGTCTTGTCAATGTCAGATACAATAGCTTTCCAATGAGCCTTTGATATTGTCCACTGTCAGCCAATAGATTATCATCCTCAGCTTTTGTCAGTTTATCAAGTTCTGGCACTGTTAGCTTTGCATTTGGCTCTAGAGGAGTCCATGCTGGCCTAGCACCTGTAAGCCCCAACTCAGAGATTATCTCCAAAGCATATTTTCTTTGGTTTATCAGTATACCTCTCTCTGACCTACTGAACTCCATTCCAAGAAAAAACTTCAATTCTCCCAAGTCTTTGATCTTGAAAGCTTGGTGCAATGAGTTTTTGGTGGCTTCAATCAGATGCAAACTGCTACCTGTCACTAGCATATCATCCACATAGACTAGGATTACTACAATATCTGGTCCTTGTTGTTTGATGAACAAGGAATGATCTAGGCTGCTCTGAAGAAAACCAGAATCCAGAAGTGCTGCTGTCAGTTTGAGGTTCCATTGTCTACTAGCTTGTTTAAGGCCATAGAGGGATTTTACAAGTCTACAAACCATACCCTGCTCCCCCTGGCTTGTAAAATCCTGTGGAAGCTCCATATAGACTTCATCATGGAGGTCTCCCTGAAGGAAAGCATTATAGACATCTAGCTGATGAATGAACCAATTATTGACAACAGCAATAGACAGGACAGTTCTCACAGTAGCTATTTTAACCACTGGGGAGAAGGTCTCATTGTAGTCTAACCCCTCCCTTTGGTTATACCCTTTAGCTACTAGTCTAGCTTTGAACCTCTCTGCCTAGCCATCTGCTTTCAGCTTTACTTTGTATACCCATTTGCAACCTATAGGTTTCTTCCCTGGTGGCAGCTTAACTAGTTTCCAAGTGTTGTTCTCCTGAAGGGCTTGAATTTCAGCTTGCATAGCTTCAACCCATCTACTGTCTTGAGATGCCTGCTGGAAATTTTGAGGTTCTGTGACTGCTGAAAAAGCTTTAAGGTAGGTGTGATGAGATAAGGACAGCTTGTCATAGCTAACAACATTCTCAATGGGATATAAAACTGAGTTGTCAGATGGCTTCTGAGTAATATAGTCTGTCATCCACACTGGCTCCTTGGTTCCTCTTTGAGATCTTCTAAGAGGAATTGCACTGTCAATGCTGCTTGTGGATGGCAGAACCTGTTCAAGATTATCAGCTGGCATCATTGATTCATTCATATCAGTAATGTTCTGCATGTCTTCATTATGATCAGCTGATTCTGCAGATGTATCCATATGCTGCAAAGTTTCATGCTCAGAAATTCCCCCTTAGGTTGAGCTCTCCTGTGGAACTGCAGTGACAGGAACTGCCTCCGGCATTATCACTGGATCAGCTTCAGATATGCTTCTTGGAGTGGAGTTCAATACATGTGAACATGCTGGTATTAGGCCTTCTGATGGTAAACAATCAGCATCATTTAGGAGGAAAGGATCTATTGTTTGATCTATCTCTGTATCCTGCAAATGAAATGGAAAAACTTCCTCTTTAAAAATGACATCTCTATTCACAACGAACAGATGTTTCTCCAGATCATATAGAATGTAACCTTTGGTTACACTAGAATACCCCATAAACACAACTTTAATTACTCTGCTTCCAAACTTGTCTCCTCTTGGCAAAGTAGCAGCAAAGCATAAACATCCCAAGGTCTTCAAATGGCTTATAGAAGGCCTTTTATGAAAAAATACCTCATAAGGAGATTTACCTTCAAGAGCTACTGATGGTAGCCTATTGATCACACAAGCTGCAGCTAGTATACAATGTCCCCAAAACCTGATAGGAATATATCCTTGAAATTTGAATGACCTTGCCACTTCAAGGAGGTGCCTGTGCTTTCTCTCTGCTACCCCATTTTGTTGGGGTGTGTAGGTACAGGTTCTTTGATGTATGATTCCTAAGGATTTAAGCAGATTTTCCATTTCTAAATTCACAAACTCCCCTCCATTATCAGACCTTATTATCTGAACCACCGTATTAAACTGCGTCGCTATCATCTTGAGAAAATCTTTAAGTACTATGATTACATCTGATTTAAATTTCAGCAGAAAAATCCATGTTACACGAGAGTAATCATCTACTATCGTTAAGAAGTACTTATTTCCATCATAAGTTGGTGTGCTATATGGTCCCCAGACATCCAAGTGCAGCAATTGAAACACCTTATTTGTTCTACTAGTACTTAAAGGAAAAGTTAATCTGTGATGTTTGGCTAATGGACATACATCACATCTATCTATTACAGATTTGCACATCTCTAAATTGTAACCTAGCAGCTTCTCCATAGCCTTTCCTGATGCATGCCCCAACTTCTTGTGCCATACCATCATTTCATCCTTGTTTCCTTGTGCTGTTAATCCTTTTGTGACTTCCCTTGATTCTGTTCCAGTTGCTTTATTTGATTGTGATACTAGTAGATAAAGGCTATCCTTCTCTCTACCAATCCTCTTCACCTCCCTATTGAAGAGGTCCTGGAACAGACAAAAGTCAGGGTAGAATGCAACCAGACATCTAAGATCCCTTGTCACCTTAGACACTGACATAAGATTATATTGGAAGTCAGGTAGAAACAATACATCCTTTATTTCCCCTGTTCCTGTTACCCTGCAGTTTCCAATATGTGTCACATGTACTACTTCCCCATTTGGCAGATTTACCTTCCTATTATTTTTGGTGTTAATTGCTTTAACATTGTTCAACAGTCTTATATCAGCAACCATGTGATTAGTTGCTCCTGTGTCAATTATCCAATCTGCTTTTGCTATATCAACAAGAAATGAATAGGCATTACCTGCCATGTTGGCTGTGTTTTCCTGTTGTTGTTCTCGATTAGTATTCAGATTCAGCATCTTCATGATCTGATCATATTGTTCTGCAGTCAACTGTGGTGCTCTAGCCATTTCTCCTTTGTTGTTTCCCTCAGGTTGATAAGTCCCTCCTGCATTTCCTGCAATTACATTTGGAGGATTGTTTTCAGCACAAGCATTATACGCATTGTTCATTTCTTCTTTCCTTTGAAACCTGCAGGGTATCCAATAATCTTGTAGCATCCTTCTTTCGTGTGGCCTTTCATTTTACAATAATCGCATTGCACATTCCAGTTCCTCTTTGGTTTTGGATAATTCTGATGCATATCACCTTTCCCGGCTAAAAGTGCTGCAGAATCACTTGCATCTCCTGCTGTCATGATATTTGCCACTGATCTTTGACTCTCTCTCTCTCTCAACCAGCATTGAATAAGCCTTATTAATGCTTGGTGTAGGGCTAGTCATCAGAATTTGGCTTCTAGCTTGTTCATAGGTTTCATTCAATCCCATCAAAAACTGTAAGACCTTCTGTTTTTGCATGAACTCAATGAAATTCTTAGACTTCGCGCAATCACATGGAGGTGGTACCATGTTATCAAACTCATCCCAGAGATTTCGAAGTTTTGAAAAATACACTTATACACTATCAACTCCTTGAGTGATTGTAGCTATTACCTTATGCAGCCGATACACTCGTGAGGTATTTACCTTATCAAATCGTTCCCTCAAATCTTCCCAAACATCTCTAGCATTCTTCGCATATACAATCCCTGTTATCAATTCCTTCTATACTGAGCTCATGATCCATCCTAATACAATAGCGTTACATCGATCCCATTGATGACCTAGTGCTGCATCAAAATCCCCCTTTTTAGAGTCCCACCGACTAACCCTAGCTTGTTCTTCCCAAGCAGCTGGATTTCCATCGCTCGACTCCAGGTGATGTAATTGTCACAACTGGTCAATTGAATCGAAATTATCGGAGCTCCAGTTGTATCTGAAGGATGAAGGAACAACGGATGGTTATGGTCCAAATCTGTCTTTGCCGCCATGGTTAAGTCTCAATTTTGCAGTTCACCTATCAATTGAGTTATGGAATTAACGGAGTATCCCAGAATCAATGTTGTGGACTCGCAATCGCGATCAATGGCTCTGATACCATGTTGATTTTGGTGTGAATGGTGAACCCTAACTCGGCGGAGAAGATTGAACAAGAGAATGTAGAGAGAGAAATATTGGAAGACAGAAATGAAATTGTATTTTTCAATTTACCCGCGTATACAATGAGTCTCATATACACATATATATAGTCTTAGCTAACTAATTGTGACGACCCAAAGGGTCATCACCTATTTCCTCATCCATTCCGTTCTTTCGAGGCCTTAAAACCTCATTTTTTACTTGCCTCGATTTGCGTGTGCAGTCCGGGCGCGTAGCCGGAAAGCTGTTATGTTGAAGTATGTGAATTCCGTGAAAAATTTGAAGAATTTTGATATTAATATGATTATAGTTGATTTTGGTCAACATTTTTGGTAAACGGACCCGGACCCGAGATTGGACGGTCCCGGAAAGTCCGTAGAAAAATATGGGACTCGGGCATGTGCCCGGAATCGAATTCCGAGGCCTAGAGCCCGAGATATGAATTTTTCCGTGAAATTGTTTTTCTGAAATTATTAAGGAAAATGGAAATGAAAATTGATTAAAAGACTATGGTATCGGGCTCGTATTTTGGTTCCGACGCCCGGTACAAGTCTTAAATATGTGTTAAGCGCTTTCTCTAAGGTTTGGTCGAAATCGGACGTCGTTTGACGTGTTTCGGACTATAAGTTCCAAATTTGAAAGTTTATGAAGTTTAGAAGAAAAATCATGTGTTTTGAGGCTTGATTCAATGATTTTGATGTTATTTTGGCGATTTGATCGCACGAGCAAGTTTGTAGGATGTTTTTGAGGTTGTATGCATGTTTGGTTTGGAGCCCCGAGGGCTCGGGTGAGTTTTGGATAGGCATCGGATTGCATTTCTCATGTTTTAAAAATCTGGTATGCTGGCTTCTGCAATTTTCGCAAATGCGAAGGGAAGACTCGCAATTGCGAGCTCGCAAATGCGAGCATTGCTTCGCAATTGCGAAGTCTGGGAAAATGGGGCACTGTCGCAAATGCGATCAACACTTTGCAAATGCGAAGTCTGGGGAAAAGGCTTGGGATTGCAAATGCGATCCATTGGCTCGCAAATGCGAGGTGGCCCTGGTCGCAAATGCGATCGAATGTTCGCAAAAGCGAAACCTGGCCACCAGACATGGGTTCGCAAATGCGAACTAAGAATGTCGCAATTTCCAGCCCTATTTTGTTCGCAATTGCGAACCATGGTTCGCAATTCCCAATATCCGAGGCCCAGCAAATTTTATACTTGGTCGAATTTTCATCACTTTTCACCATTCTTTCAAAACCCAAACACCATAAGCGATTTTTCAAGAGCAAACTTCATCCCAAATCATTTGTAAGTTGATTTTTACTCAATTCTTTCAACTTTTAACATCATTAAACATGTTTTTCACTTGAAATCAAGGATTTTCATGGGTGAAATTGGGGTTTTTGGGTGGAACCTAGGTTTTCCATAAATTGGGGAGTTGGACCTCGATTTAAGGTCTGATTTCAAAACAAATTATATATTTGAACTCGTGGGGGAATGGGTAACCGGATTTTGGTTCGAACCTCGAGTTTTGACCACGTGGGCCCGGGGGCAATTTTGGAATTTTTGGGAAAAACTTGGGAAACTCATTTTTATGCATCCAAATTGATTCATATAATGTTTANGTACAAGTCTTAAATATGTGTTAAGCGCGTTTCTGTAACGTTTGGCCGAAATCGGACGTCGTTTGACGTGTTTCGGACTATGAGTTCAAAGCTTGAAAGGTTATGAAGTTTAGAAGGAAAATCATGTGCTTTGAGGCTTGATTCTATGTAAATGATGTATTTTGGCGATTTGATCGCTACGAGCAAGTCCGTAGGATGTTTTCGAGGTTGTGTGCATGTTTGGTTTGGAGCCCCGAGGGCTCGGGTGAGTTTTGGATAGGCATCGGATTGCATTTCTCATTTTTTGAAAATCTGGTATGTTGGCTTCTGTGGTTTTCGCAAATGCGAAAGGGAGACTCGCAAATGCGAGCTTCGAGTCGCAATGCGAGGTCTGGGAAATTACGCACAGGTCGCAAATACGAGGATTTTGCTCGCAAATGCGAGAGGCCACTGATCGCAAATGCGATCGCATTTTCGCAAATGCGAAACCTGGCCTCCAGACCCGAGTTCGCAAATGCGATCCCTGTGTTCGCAATTCCCACACCTGTTTTGTTCGCAAATGCGAACCTATGTTCGCATTCCCATATCCGAGGCCCAGCAAATTTAATACTTAGTCGAATTTTCACCACTTTTCACCATTCTTTCAAAACCCAAACACCATAGGCGAATTTTCAAGAGCAAACTTCATCCCAAATCACTTGTAAGTTGATTTTTACTCAATTCTTTCAATCTTTAACATCATTAAACATGTTTCCACTTGAAATCAAGGATTTTCATGGGTGAAATTGAGATTTTTGGGTAGAACCTAGGTTTTCCATAAATTGGGGAGTTGGACCTCGATTTGAGGTCTGATTTCAAAACAAATTATATATTTGAACTCGTGGGGGAGTGGGTAATCAGATTTTGGTTCGAACCTCGAGTTTTGATCACGCCCGGGGGCGATTTTGGGAAATTTTGAGTAAAACTTTGGGAAAATCGTTTTTATGCATTCGAACTAATTCATATAGTGTTTATTAAAGTAATTGAACAATTTGTGATTAGATTAGAGCGAATTGGATGTGGAACTGCGAGGTAAAGCAATAGTTGAGGATTAAGTGGATTTCAAGGCTTTGAGGTAAGTGTTTGGTTTAACCCTAGCTTGAGGGAATAGGAGTTGAGTCTTGTTGCTAATTGCTATGTGATCGAGTACAATGTATCGGCATGGTGACGAGTATCTATACATTGGTGTCTAGCATGACCGTGAGTCCTTATAACGTGATTATCATGACTTGGTTGTGAACTCCATGTTTATTGGAGGATTTCTATATGTTGTGAATAGCATGTGAACGGTAATATGATCATTTGATTTTCCTGGGAGCATAGGCTCAAATTGTGATACGAATATTGAAATCATACGAAATGACTTGATTCTTCGGAGCGTTGGCTCAAAATAGTAGAGTGAATTATAAGATAAGAAAAGTAAGAAAGAGAAAGCGTTGTTGGTTATTCCCTTGCCGGGATGTTTGTCAAATATTTACTTATTTTTATGCCCCTTAATTGTGACTGTTGTTTGGGGAGTCGGACTGTTAAATGATATTGAGGATCGGGTTGCGCGCCGCAACAATGATATTGAGGATCGGGTTGCGCGCCGCAACAATGAAACATGGTAAATGATATTGAGGATCGGGTTGCGCACCGCAACAGTGATACATGATAAATGATATGGGTCGGGTTGCACGCCGCAACAGTGGTATTTGTGGAGCAGGTTGCACGCCGCAACAACAGTAATTATGGAGCGGGTTGCACGCCGCAACAGTTATTGAGGCTATATGTTTGTATTTGAGTGTTGATTCTTTGTTTCATTGTGAACCCAAGCTGTTTTAGTTGTTACTCTGGATTGCTGTTAATATTGTATCTCCCCTTAGCATGTCTCCCCTCCCATGTTGTTAATTACTTGGTAGTCGTTTCCCGCTGTATATTTATAACTGCACAGGTTTATGTGATGTCCAGTCTAGCCTCGTCACTACTTCGCCGGGGTTAGGCTAGACACGTAATAGCACATGGGGTCGGTTGTGCTGATGCTACACTTCTGTGCATTTTTGCACAGGTCCAGGTTTTGAGGAGCAGCAGCAGCAGTAGCTCGGGAGCAGACTTTCCTATTCACGAGACTGAGGTAGCCTTGCAGGCGTCCGCAGGCCCGGCGTCTCTTCTTTATGTTTTCCTTTTGACTGTTGCCTCATTGTTTTCGAGACAGACAGCTGTTATATTTATTTCAGACCTTTGTATTTAGTTTATTCTTAGTGGTTCGTGAGTAATGTGACACCAAATCTTGGGTAGAGGCTATTGTTGACTATTCCGCGTTTTGATTCAGACTCATGAATTAGACTTCCGCTATTATTATTATTAAATTTCATGTTCTACATTGATGCTATAAACTGTTAAAAATGATTGCTTAGTGATGGGAAGGTAAATAAGTTAGCTTGCCTAGCTACCACGAGTAGGCGCCATCACGACTCCGATGGTGGGAAATCCGGGTCGTGACAAGTTGGTATCAGAGCACTAGGTTACATAGGTCTCACAACTCACGGACAAACTTAGTAGAGTCTGAGGGGTAGGTACGGAGACGTCTGTACTTGTTCCCCAGAGTCTATTGAGTTAGGAAAACCTCTCATTTGTTCTTTCTCGTCGTGCGGTTTGACTTCTAAATGATGATTGAATTTCTACTCTGTTCTTTCGCAGATGGTGAGAACACGCGCTTCCTCATCTACCGATCAGCAGTCTGAGCCCCCGACAGCTCCCGCTAGGGGCAGAGGACGTGGCCATGCTAGGGGCCGAGGTAGGGGCTGGGCTCAACCCCAAGAAGCAGCACCAGTGGCGGGGCCCCAGGTTGACCTTGAGGAGGAGGTTCCGACCCCAGCTGCAGCAGTTCCGGTGGGCCCAGCTCAGGTCCCAGAGGGGTTTATTGCTACCCCAGTTCTTCAGGACGCTTTGGTCCGGTT
>NW_017672230.1:205532-207290 GCF_001879085.1 Nicotiana attenuata | reverse complement strand
TGTTTCTCCAATGATGTATACGATTATAGCTTTCTGCCATTTCATAGTCTCCAATTCCATTTCCTCCTATTGTAATTGTACCTTTTTAACCCCATCTTGAATAATAGGTGGTATAAACACTAGATCCATACCTCGTGCAGCCATTTTATTCCCTGTGAACAGATTTGACCATTTCTGTTGATTTTCCCCCATTACTGCTTTTGGTTTGTCCTGTTCAGCTTCCTTCGTTGTGTTTTGATTCATTACTTGCTGCTCTTTCAACACAATTTCTCTGTTCTCACTATCAATTGCTTTGGTTTCCTTGTTATTCAGCTCCTTTTCCTTGTGGTTGTTCACTGCTTCCTTTGGTGAAACAGTTACCAATGGAACAGTGTTTTTGCTCGAAATTCCTTTATCTATCTTCTCATCAGTTGCCTGAGGTGTCAAATCCCTCATATTTGGACTCAAATTCTCCAGATCTCGAGCTAATTTCAGCTGCATGTTGTTCGATCCTCGAGTTGCCGCTAAGTTTGTTGGAGTTCCTTTGTCACAGCTCTGGACTTTCATTTGTGTATCTGCTTCAGTGTGACGTCCTTGACTTCCATTCCTGCTTCCTGAGGCAATGAATTCCGCTAGTTGTATCTTTGTCACCAGCTTTCTAGGTCGTCCCCTCCCTATTTTCCGATCAGCGCACGTTAGCAGTTCACGCAATCATGCGCCGAGAGAGAAAGTCTAGAGAGAGCTAATTTACTTTCTCTTTGCAATTCGACATTTCTGATATGAAAATGAAAGTGAAGTAAAAACCGGCCCTAAGTAGGAGTCCATTACTCAAATGGTCACTCAACTATCCCAAATTATCTTCTAAAGTCATTTTTCTTTCGTTTGTAACAACAAAGTTACTGAAGTATGCCTATTGCACTCCAAAGGTCACTCAACTAGATTTTCCAAATTTTGGATTTCCGAATACCTATCTTACCCTCTAAATTATAAACATTTATCTTCTTTTTATATTTTTTTAATTTTTTAATATTCTGATTTTCCCTTTATAATTTATATTATGGACTTACCTATAGAATAAATAAATAGTATTTATAAATTAAGAAAATAAAAAATATTAAGCATATATAATTTTGGAATAACAAAATAATGAACGTAGTAAAAAAATTAATTAGAATAATTTATTAGTAATAATAATTTTAGTATTAACAACAAAAATTCAAAAAATTATTTACATAATTCAAAATGAAAGAAAATAAAGGTTGTAAAATATATATTTATGCACTTAATATAAAAATAATTATTTAAATAAGGTATTTTTATAATATATATTATATATTCGTGAAAATTATGCTCAATTCTATAATATATATTCCATGCACGACTTAACATAGCATATTTTACCCTATACAGATAGTCTCCCTGCTTTCCGGTGACATAACTTTGTGTCGTCGGAAAGTTGGTAGAAACATAATAATATAATTGAGCATAATTTTCAAGAATATATAATGTATATAAAAATATCTCTATTTAAATAATTATTTGTATATTACGTGCATGGAATATATATTTTACAATATTTTTTTTTTTCATTCTGAATTGTGTACATAAAATTTTGAATGTTTGTTGTTAATACTAAAATTATTATTACGAAAAAAATATTCTAAATTTTTTTTACTATGCTCATTATTTTGTTATTCCAACATTATAGATGCTTAAATACTTTTTATTTTTTTAATTTATAGATAATATTTATTTATTCTATAGGTAAGTCCATAATAT
>NW_017672230.1:201540-203619 GCF_001879085.1 Nicotiana attenuata | reverse complement strand
TGGTATCTGTTAAGCTCTTTATTTGATTCTGTGCTATTCTCCCTTTCATGCTTGCAAAGAAATAAGCTGTATTGGAATCACCTAACTGAAGCCATTGTATTCGAGACCTTTGCTTATAAATGCTCTCTTCTATATTACTCCATTTCTCCAGTTGTTGTTTTGTGATTTTCTCCATCTCAAACATATCAGCTGTAGTGTTATTTGTCCTCATCTGTGCTTGTATATTTGCTAAATCTTCCCTTATCTGCTGCACTTTCTTTGTTGTATTGGAGAACTCTCTTCTATTCAAACTGTTCAGCCCTTCTTTGATCTGCTTCAGATTATACCATATCCCCTTCATATTTTTGGTCTTCTTGTTCCAGTTGTTTCTTACTATGTCTTCAAACTCTGCATGTTCAGTGAGACAGTTGAAAAATTTGAAAGGTCTCCGTTGATACTCCATTGCTGCCTCCACCTCTATACATAGAGGAGAGTGATCAGAGAAATGAGGATCCATCACTGCAACTTGTAATGGTGGCATATTCATCATCCACTGTGCATTTACAATAGCTCTATCAATTCTACTAAACACATGACTATTTGTCCATGTGTATGTTCTTCCCACAGTTCTTAGTTCATTGAAGTTGCAATCCTCCATTAGAGCTCTAAAATCCTTGGTTTCATTGTCTTGTATTTCTGTGCCATTAACTCTATCCTCGTTGTCCACTATAGCATTAAAGTCTCCCATGAGCAGCCAATTACAAACTGTCTGCGAGTCAATTTTCCTCAATTCTTCCCACAAGTCATATCTTTGAGCAGCAGTATGTAGTCCATATATAGCTGTAAAAGCAAACTGCTTACTGGAGTTGCTATTTTTGACTATACCATGAATATATTGGTTATGAGATTGCAAATAGTGAATTGAATACTATTTGCATCCCATAGAATCCAGATTCTACCTCTTTCATTCCCCTTACTGTTTGAGCATCAACTCCAGCCTGGTGCACATTTATTTATAATCTCCCTTTCTTTATTACTCTGTACTCTATGCTCAACTACTGCTATAAGATTTATTTTTTGCTTTTCTAAGAAAATTTTCATCTCCTTTTGCTTATGTACTTTATTAAACCCCCTCAAATTCCATGTCACTATCTTCATATAGGTTCCTGATTAGTTGGAATTATCACTTCTCCTGCTCCCCTACTACATCCAGCTTTATCATCATCTGCCCAGCATATTTTACCTTCATTTGCTACTTCTCTCAATGGAGAAAAGCCGTTTGTAGTCTTTATAACTTGTTGTATTCTACTTGTCAGTCCCACCTTGCTCTTTGCTTTAGTCCATACTTGATGATCTTCTTTTGGATTCTGTGCTTCATCTCCTTGATCGATCTGTTTGCCCATGTCCTTCTATATCTGCTTTGTTGTCCCTATTGCCACTCATTGAGTTGCTGCTTTCCTTGTTTGCTGTATGTTTCCACTAACATTGGTACTCCTTCCTTGTTGTTTAGTCTGATGCCGGTCATTTTGTACACTTCTGTTTGTTGGTCTAGTTCTGTCTTACTCTCTTTCACAGTGATGCCCCACCATCAAGCATTTCTTACAATACTGGGGAACCCAGTCATACTCCACCTCTTATTCAAATTCTTTGCCTGAAGGGTCTTGGATTTTAACACATTTAGGTAACTCCTTGCTAATATCCATCTCTATAAGCACTCGAGCATATGAGATTCTAGCAGCATTACTTGTACATTCATCAGCATACAAAGATGTCCCTAGTCCACTAGCAATTCTACTCAATGTCAACCTACCCCAATAGTTTAGAGGCAAATTAGGAAAGCTTACCCATAATGGAATAGTTTTGAGAACTTCATTGTACAAATTGAAGTCCTCAGTCCATGACTTCAGAATCATTGGCTTCACCCCCACTGTATATGGTCCTGAGTAGAGTACAACATTTTTATCTTCCATACTATTGAATTGTACCACAAAGTAGCCTTCACTGTAGGTTTAGCAGCAAAATTCCATTGTACAGCTATAAATCTCTCCATGGCTCCTATTGATGGTGTTTCTCCAATGATGTATACGATTATAGCTTTCT
>NW_017672230.1:117147-193702 GCF_001879085.1 Nicotiana attenuata | reverse complement strand
GTTATTTTCTTTTTCTTAAATTGGTGTAAAATGGAAACAGTAAAAAGAGAAAAAATGAATTTTTTTTGTAAAGCTTTTGACTTTTTTTTTTTTGCATTCACGCGCCTATGTTGTGTGAAGAACACGCGGGTGCCACGTAGTTAAAATAGTGTGTAATAGACACACTTTCTAAAAGGTCTAGTGTATAAAATTATTTTCATAATGAACAGGTGTGTAAGAGGGATTTGACTACAAGATCAGATGTCATTCTATGTATTTTGCCTAATCTATTTTAAATTCTCACCATGAATATCAAACGGCCCTTTACGGGTTTTAGCCTTCCTCTCATGTCCTACCTTTCTACCTCAACATATCATGCCCATTACCTTGTGTTGGACTTTAAGCCATTGGGCTTTAAAGCAGAAGAAGTGTGAATTGGAAATGGAGGGAAATAAAATGGAGGGAAATTAAAAATTTGAAGAAGTGAACTTTTGTCTTGCACTTTGTCCCTCATTGGTGAGGGACAACCACATTTGTGTGCTTATATATAAAATTACTTCTTAAAGCTCTTAAAAGGAGTTGAAGAGAATGAACCCTCGCGCCGTCGTCGTCGCTCGCTCGGCTCGGCTTCGGCTTCGGCTTCGGCTTCGGATTCGGATTCGGATTCGGATTTGGATTTGGATTTGGAAAATGATCGATCGATAAGATTATTTTTGGACAAAATTTACTTAATTATTTAATAATTAATTAAATGCCAAATCACTGCTGAAAATACGCCAGAACCCTGCTGAAGGTTCAGAGGGCCTCTCTGGCCGCGGTTCTGCCGCGACCGCAGTAGAACCGCGGCAGGCAGGTTCAGAAAGCCCCTCTGACCGCGGTTCTGCCGCGACCGCGGCAGGCAGCGTATTCTTATGAAAAGGCACCTTTTCCAGACACCTCTTCTGATAATTGCCTATAAATTCTGAGGCAAGGCTCCATTTTCTACACACGAAAAACACTCCAGAACTTCTTTCTTTCTGAATATACTGCATCCTAATTCGCAGTCTCTCTCTCTCAAATTCGTAAGTGTGATTTTGCTCCGTTCTTTGAGTTCGTTGGTATCCTGCAGTTTGTATTGCCACTGTTGCAGGAAGGTTTATTTCGTTTTATCCTGGGAGGATTTAATCCATTACCTTGGCAACGTGTGAGGGGGTTAAAATTCCTTAAGGACACACAAGAAAATTGTGGACTCGGAATATTTCTTAAACTCTTTTGTTTTTCCAGTTTCTTTTATTTTTCTAACAGTTTTTCTGATTTTTGGTTTAACACAGTAACGCTCACAAGCTTAAGGAATTTCAATTCTAACGTTTTTGTGTTGAAACATATATTAAACTGTTATTCATATTTTGTACTGTTTTGGAGACTAAAGCCTTGTTGCTTTCTACTCCAATAATTCTTTCTATCCGGTTTAAAGTACATAAAAACTTTACCGGAATAATAAACGTACGGGTTTGAAGTATATAAAAACTTCACCATTGTTACGTATTGTATGTTTGGTTTGGTATTCAGTTTGAAGATATCAAAACTTCACTGATTTAACAAAGTTCTGTTGTGTTTCCAACTCTACAGAAAAGATGACGAACGAAAACCAAACTAATGGAAATGTTGTGGGAACGGGAGCTACTGTTACGAGTGTTGTTGCCTCGTCAAGCCGTTCTACTCCTGCTCATGCTATGGCACCAGCAGAAAAACCCGAAAAGTTTTTCGGTATTGATTTCAAACGTTGGCAAATGAAGATGCTCTGCTATCTTACTACGTTGAGTTTGCAACGTTTCATCAAGGAGGATCCTCCGGTCATGGCTGAAAATACTCCGGATGATGAACGACTTGTTGTAACTGAAGCATGGAAACATTCTGATTTCCTGTGCAAAAATTACATTTTGAGTTGTTTGGAAGATGGCTTGTACAATGTCTATAGTGTCATGGAAACTTCAAAAGCGTTATGGAATGCGCTTGAGAAGAAGTACAAGACTGAGGATGCCGGACTTGAGAAGTTCGTGGCTGCAAGGTTCTTGGATTTCAAGATGATTGACAATAGGTCGGTCATAACTCAAGTCCAAGAACTACAAGTCATTGTACATGACCTCCTTGCTGAAGGTATGGTCATAAATGAGGCCTTTCAAGTCGCTGCTTTCATTGAGAAGTTACCTCCGCTGTGGAAGGATTTTAAGAACTATCTTAAACACAAACGGAAGGAAATGACACTAGAAGACTTGATTGTTCATTTGAGGATAGAAGAGGACAACAAAAATGCTGAAAAGAAGTCACGTGGACACTCGACAATAATGGGGGCAAACATTGTTGAGGAGGCACCACAAAATAAGAAGAGGAAGAAAGCTTCTGGACCAAAGAATTACCCAAGTAAGAAGAAGTTCAAGGGTAATTGCCACAACTGTGGAAAATCTGGGCATAAGGCAGTGGATTGTCGTGCGTCAAAGAATGATAAGAAGAAAAAGAATCAAGCCAACATGGTTGAAGATGAAATGGAAGACTTGTGTGCCATGTTGTCTGAATGCAACTTGGTAGGAAATCCGAAAGAATGGTGGATAGATTCTGGAGCCACCCGCCATGTTTGTGCTAACAAGGAGTTATTTTCTTCTTATGCCCCCGCAGGTCCCGACGAGACAATCTTCATGGGAAATTCATCTACGGCCAAAATTGAAGGAGTTGGCAAGATTGCGTTGAAGATGACGTCGGGAAAAATAGTGACTCTAAACCAAGTCCTCCATGTTCTAGAAATTCACAAGAATCTTGTGTCTACCTCACTTCTTGTCAAGAATGGATTCAAATGTATTTTTGTTTCTAATAGTGTTGTACTAAGTAAGAACGATTTGTATGTAGGAAAAGGTTACCTAAATGAGGGCCTTTTTAAGCTAAATGTAATAGCAGTTCCTATCAATAAAGTGAATGCTTTTCTTACTTGCTTGAGTCAAACACCTTATGGCATTCACGCTTAGGTCACGTCAACTTCAAAACATTGCGAAAAATGATAAATTTAGAAGTATTGCCAAAATTTGATTGCATTAATTCCAAATGTCAAATATGTGTGGAATCAAAGTATGCTAAGCATCCTTATAAGTCCGTTGAAAGGAATTCAAGTCCTTTAGACTTAATTCACACAGATATTTGCGACATGAAGTCAACACCATCTCGCGGTGGGAAAAAGTATTTTATTACTTTTATTGATGATAGCACGAGATACTGCTATGTTTATTTACTTAATAGTAAAGATGAGGCAATTGATGCTTTCAAGCAATACAAGAGTGAAGTTGAAACGGAACTAAACAAAAAGATCAAAATGATAAGAAGTGATAGGGGTGGCGAATTTGAATCTCCTTTTAAAGAAATATGTTTGGAAAATGGCATTAATCACCAAACAACTGCCCCTTACTCTCCACAATCTAATGGAATTGCGGAGAGGAAGAATCGAACGTTGAAAGAGATGATGAATGCATTGCTAATAAGTTCTGGCTTACCACAGAACTTGTGGGGGGAAGCTCTACTTACAGCTAACCGAATAATCAACCGTGTACCTCATAGTAAAACACAATCCATTCCTTATGAGAAGTGGAAAGGAAGGAAGCCTAGCTTGAAACACTTCAAAGTGTGGGGGTGTTTAGCTAAGGTACAAGTTCCTAAACCTAAAAGGGTTAAGATAGGTCCAAAAATGGTTGATTATGTGTTTATTGGATATGTAACCAATAACAAAGCATATCGGTTTCTGGTTCATAAATCAGAAAATCCAGAGATTCACGTTAATACGATAATAGAATCAGATAATGCTGAATTCTTTAAAACTATTTATCCGTATAAAAAGGAAAGTGAAGTGACCTACCAAAAGTCAAAACGACCTCGGGAGGAAATAATAGATGGTATGCCTAATGAAGAAAATCCGAGAAGAAGTAAACGTCAAAGGACATCTACTTCATTCGGTCCAGATTTTCTGACTTTTCTGTTAGAAAATGAGCCTCGTACCTTCAAGGAAGCAACGTCTTCCTCAGAGGCACAATATTGGAAAGAAGCTGTCAATAGTGAAATAGAATCCATATTGAGCAACCATACTTGGGAATTGGTTGATCTTCCTCCAGGTAACAAAACGTTGGGTTCTAAATGGATTTTCAAGAAGAAAATGAAAGACGATGGTACTATTGACAAATACAAGGCAAGACTTGTTGTCAAAGGATTTAGACAGCGAGAAGGTCTTGCCTATTTTGACACATACTCGCGGTAACAAGAATTACATCCATTCGGATGCTAATAGCGTTAGCCGCCTTGTATGGTCTTCAAATCCATCAAATGGATGTAAAAACAGCCTTCTTAAATGGTGATCTTGAGGAAGAAATTTACATGAACCAACCTGAAGGGTTTGTGGTTCCGGGAAAAGAAAAGAAGGTGTGTAGACTTGCTAAGTCTCTTTATGGACTAAAACAAGCACCCAAGCAATGGCATGCGAAATTTGACCAAACAATGTTGTTAAATGGCTTTAAGATTAATGAATGTGATAAATGTGTTTACATTAAGAACGTTCCAAATTATGTAGTCATTGTTTGCTTATATGTTGATGATATGCTAATAATGAGCAAAGACATTGCCGACATTCAAGCTACTAAACGCATGCTTGCTAGTGAGTTTGATATGAAAGACTTAGGAGATGCCGATGTAATTCTAGGAATTAAAATCCAGAGGACTCCTCAAGGTCTAGCTTTGTCTCAATCACATTACGTGAAAATGCTACTTGAAAAATTCAAACACTTGGAATTTAGAAGTGCAAGAACTCCAATTGACTTAAATCATCATCTCATAAAGAATAAAGGTGAAAGTACGTCTCAATTGGAGTATGCTCGTGTGTTGGGAAGCTTAATGTACATCATGAACTGTACACGACCTGATATAGCTTGTGCGATAAGTAAACTTAGTCGATTCACAAGTAATCCCAACAAATATCACTGGGTAGCAATGAAACGAGTTCTGGGATATTTGGAATATACCCAAGACTACGCTTTGCACTACAATAAATATCATGCGGTTATCGAAGGATATAGTGATGCAAATTGGATAACCGACTCAACAGAAACAAAGTCCACAAGTGGATATATTTTTACTGTTGGTGGAGGAGCAGTATCTTGGAAGTCTTCCAAACAAACGTGCATTGCTCGCTCTAGAATGGAATCAGAGTTTATAGCTTTGGATAAAGCCGGTGAAGAAGCTGAATGGCTTCGGAATTTTTTAGAAGACATTCCGTTCTGGCCAAAACCTTTGGCTCCTATTTGCATACATTGCGATAGTGAGGCTGGAATAGGATGGGCAGGGAGTGTTATGTATAATGGAAAGTCTCGTCATATACGATGAAGACATAACACCGTTAGACAACTACTTTCTAGTGCAATTATCAGTATTGATTATGTAAGATCAAAGGATAATGTGGCGGATCCGCTTACAAAAGGCATAACTAGAGAGGGAGTTGAGAAATCATCTAAGGGAATGGGACTATGGCTGAGGACAAGTCAACATGGCGGTAACTCTACCTAGAATTTTGGATGTTCCGAGATCTAGGTTCAAGGAGCTCAAACAAAGTTGTGATTGACCGGTTCAACATTGTCAAAATAAAATCTTTGGTCCCTTCTCGTGATGAAGACAATGTTCAGTAACAAGGATAGAACTTTACACGTTCTTTAATGATTACCTAAGTTTGATATGGTAGTTATCAAATAGTGTCAATCTAAAGGATTACACGTTTAGGAATCACCTATGTAAGTGTGAAGTGGAAGCCGCTTCAATGAGAATTCTGTAAGGCCAATTCTCTACACACTTATGAGACCGGGCGGTGTTCATGGCTGAAACGAACACAACAATGAGAACTAAAAGACGGTTAAGGGTTGATTGTGTGACATATGGTTGTCTAGGTATACACTAAAGTTCGACGGTTCAAAGATATCAAATCTACCGATTGACCGAGTATATCCGACATATGTTCACTACGGAAAGTTCAAAGGGAAACCTACTTATCCAGATGCAATTAATCCTTACTTGCAAAATCACATAGCTTTCATCTATGATCTTTCTTGATACAGCCATTCCCATTCATGTGGGGGATTGTTGGACTTTAAGCCATTGGGCTTTAAAGTAGAAGAAGTGTGAATTGGAAATGGAGGGAAATAAAATGGAGGGAAATTGAAAATTTGAAGAAGTGAACATTTGTCTTGCACTTTGTCCCTCATTGGTGAGGGACAACCACATGTGTGTGCTTATATATAGAATCACTTCTTAAAGCTCTTAAAAGG
Source organism: Nicotiana attenuata (assembly GCF_001879085.1). Lineage (NCBI taxonomy): Eukaryota > Viridiplantae > Streptophyta > Magnoliopsida > Solanales > Solanaceae > Nicotiana > Nicotiana attenuata. Next base: position 187,403 of record NW_017672230.1, on the reverse strand, counting down.
AGTTGCAGAGAATGAACCCTCGCGCCGTCGTCGTCGCTCGCTCGGCTCGACTTCGGCTTTGGCTTTGGATTTGGATTTGGATTTGGATTTGTCAAATGATCGATCGATAAGATTATTTTTGGACAAAATTTGTTTAATTATTTAATAATTAATTAAATGCCAAATCACTGCTGAAAATACGCCAGAACTCTGCTGAAGGTTCAGAGGGCCTCTCTGGCCGCGGTTCTGCCGCGACCGCAGTAGAACCGCGGCAGGCAGGTTCAGAAAGCCCCTCTGACCGCGGTTCTGCCGCGACCGCGGCAGGCAGCGTATTCTTCTGAAAATGCACCTTTTCCAGACACCTTTTCTGATAATTGCCTATAAATTCTGAGGCAAGGCTCCATTTTCTACACACGAAAAACACTCCAGAACTTCTTTCTTTCTGAATATACTGCATCCTAATTCGCAGTCTCTCTCTCTCAAATTCGTAAGTGTGATTTTGCTCCATTCTTTGAGTTCGTTGGTATCCTGCAGTTTGTATTACCACTGTTGCAGGAAGGTTTATTCCGTTTTATCCTGGGAGGATTTAATCCATTACCTTGGCAACGTGTGAGGGGGTTAAAATTCCTTAAGGACACACAAGAAAATTGTGGACTCGGAATATTTCTTAAACTCTTCTGTTTTTCCAGTTTCTTTTATTTTTCTAACAGTTTTTCTGATTTTTGGTTTAACACAGTAACGCTCACACCTTGAACGTTTTTGACTATGGTATCGAAATCCAGCAACTTTATCTCCCCAACCATTTCATCATTAAGAGAAATGATGTCAAAAGCAACTGGCAACCATTCCCACATAAATTTTTTTTATCCGTTTTCTTAGTTCCGTAATGGTATAGTTGGATGCTTTCCCTTCAAACACTTTGCTACACTTTGGGTTAACTAATGTAGTCACTGTTGGATTATGGACTACATTTTTCCTCCTATGTGAATAAGCAAATAGCACACATTTGTCTATCCCAATATTACTTTTGGCTCATACATCAAGTGACCTTCTATGTCTGATTTGAGGGCAAGAGAGATCAACAAAGAGCATCCACATTAGAGAAAAAGAGTGAACAATAGGTCGATTTTGTGTCCTGTACCTTCATATTTTAGGTCGTGAACAGTAGGTGCATCTGTAACGATCCGACCGGTTATTTTTCTTTCTAGATCTCCATTCCCCTAATTAAGACTCCTCCTATGTGCTTTTACTGTTTTATGACTTGCGGGGATGGTTATATCGGGATGGAAGGGTTCGGGTTGAAATCGGAACACTTAGTTCCTTAATATTGACTTAAAATGGTTAGGTTTGACTTGAGTCAACGTTTTGAGTAAACGACCTTGGAACCGAGATTTGACGGTCACAATAGGTTTGCATGATGATTTTGGACTTGGGCATATATTCGGATCGGGTTTCGGATGACCCGGGAGCGTTTCGGCGCATAAATTTGAAAGTTGGCGCATTGAAGGTTTTTAAGTTCTTTAAATTTGGTTTGAAGTAGGTTTTGGTGTTATCGAGGTCCGTTTGAGATTTCGAGCCTGGGAATAGTTCCGTATGGTAATTTATGACTCGCACGCAAAATTTGATGTCATTTCGAGATGTCTAAGTATGACTCGATGCATTCGGAGCAATTTGAAAACTTGAAGTTCATAATTTGATTCAATTTGATTTTGGGGTTCGATTCTTAGTTTTGATGTTGTTTTATGAGTTTCGAGAGTTCGAGCGGGTCTATATTATGTTTATGGACTTGTTGGTACAGTTGGACGGGGTCCCGGAGGGCTCTGATGTGTTTCGGACCACCTGGAGCTAAATCCAAAATTGTTGGTATGCTGATTCTGGTTTCCTTCTATGCAAATGCGGAAGGACCCTCGCGTTCGCAATGAAGGATTTGGGTACTGGGAGCTTTTGCACTTCGCGTTCGCTAATATAGGGCCGCGTTCGCGGAGGCTTGGAACCATTGGCCTTCGCGTTAGCGATTGATTGGCCGCGTTCGCGTAGAAGCCTGGGCCTGGGCAACCCAATTGCCTTACACGTTCGCGAGTTGGGTCACGCATGCGTGAGGAGTAGGCGGACTAGTGCACCGCGTTCGTGTGTGTCCTCTCATGATCGCGAAGTGTCATTTTCCTGGGTTCTTCAGTTTAGCCTTCGCAATCGCATGAGCATGGCCGCAATCGCGATTAAGAACCCCTGGGCCGAAACATTTTTAAAAACGGGACTTAGACCCATTTTTCTCATTTCTCACTTGTGTGGTCCGAATTTGGAGCTTCTTGGAGAGGGATTTCCACCTAGCTATTGAAGGTAAGTAATTCCTACCCAATGTAAGTGTAATACATAGATTGTGGGTAGATTTTAACATGTAAAATTGTGGAAATTATGTGTTTAGTTGAAAAATCTAGGTTTTGATAAATATTGGGTTTAACCACGAAAATGATTATGGAATTGAGTGAAAATTATATATTTGAGTTCGTGAGGTTATGGATAGCATTTATCTCCGAAAATTTCCGGAATCCACGCACGGGGGCCCGGGGGTAAATTTTAGGAATCTTCCAATATGGGTTGGGTAGTTACTCTAATAGTTAAATTATGAACTTGTTAGTGTATATTGATTAATTTATATAATATTTAGCTAGTTTCGAGTTTCTTGACACCAAGTTGAGGATTTATAGCGGATTTGTGGACCGAAACGTGAGCTTTGAGACGAGGTGAGTCTCTTTCCTAAGCTTGTAAGAGGAGATTTACCCATAAGTGTTTTACATTACTAATTGCTTCTATTTGTGGGGGTTATGTACGTGCGAGGAGACAAGAGTTCGTGCGTAGCTACTAATCATGCTAAGTTCGGGCAGTTTTAGGACCCAAATCTGAAATACTTGTATTGTTCGCACTCTACTTGTTAATTTAAGTGCCTAAATTATATTGAAACTAGATAAAGAATTCGCAAAGACCAAACATTTCTTACTTTGAGTTTTGGCAGATTACTTGACCGTTAATAGAAATTGTGCTTCCTTGTATATTAGTCTCGTGATAGCTCTTAAATCGGATATTCATGGAGTATTCTCTCTTTTTGTGGAGCACGCCGAACGCCTTGGCAGTATAATAGATGCATCTATGGTTCGTGCCGCTCGACCCTCGGCAGCGTACACATTATTCTGGATTGGGCTGTACGACATCGGCATAACTCGTGCGTGTTAATACTTGGATCCCGAATACACTTGATATTATTTTCATGACTCAAGATGTAATAATTTATTTAATGTTCTGAAATTGTTGAAAGTAGCATGTGTCAATTGGAGACTTTTAAATTGAATATCAGTTAAAGAACCATTATTTATTGCTTGTATTTTGTAACTATTATTGTTCATGTATTCCATGCCTATTTAGAATTTCTGTATTTTTACTTTTGGCCCGTAGTAAGTGTCGATGTCGACCCCTCATCACTACTTATTCGAGGTTAGACTGGATACTTACTGGGTACATATTTTTTATGTACTCACGCTACACTTCTACACTAATCGTGCAGGATCTGAGGCAGGTGCATCTAGTACTCAGTCAGGGTCATCGGCCTATGATTATAGCACCAGCTACCGCACCAGTTGTCCGGCCGCCCAGAGGCGGAGGGCAGGTGGGTAGGGGCCGTCCTTGAGGTGGAGGCCAGTCAGGTGGTGCTGCAGCTAGGTTCTATGCCTTTCCAGCCAGACCAGATGCAGTAGCCTCAGATGCCGTGATCACAGGTATTATTTCTATCTGCAGTAGGGATGCTTCGATACTATTTGATCCAGGGTCTACGTATTCATATGTTTCATCTCTGTTTGCTCATTTTCTAGGTGTTCCTCGTGAGTCCTTAGGTACTCCTATATATGTGTCCACGCCAGTGGGCGATTCTGGTGTTGTGGATCGCATCTACCGGTCGTGTCGTAACTTTTTATGGTTATGAGACTAGAGCAGATCTTCTGTTGCTCGATATGACCGACTTTGAGATCATCCTGGGCATGGACTGGTTGTCTCCATATCATGTCGTTCTTGATTTTCATGCCAAGACTGTTACCTTGGAGATGCTAGAGTTGCCTAGATTGGAGTGGAAAGGTTCATCTATCATTGCATCTAGTCAGGTTATCTCTTTCCTGAAGGCTCGACGCATGGTCGAGAAGGCTTATTTGGCTTATCTAGCTTATGTTCGGGATATGGTTGCGGAGACTCCGGCGATTGATTCAGTGCTCGTGGTCTAGGAGTTGTCCGATGTATTTTCTTCTGATCTTCCAAGCATGCCACCAGATTGCAATATCGATTTCTGTATTGACCTGACTCCAAGTACCCAGCCTATCTCCATACCACTGTACCGCATAAAGATTTGAAAGAGTTGAAAGAAAAGCTAGAGGAGTTGCTAATATAAGGGTTTCTCAGACCGAGCATGTCACCTTGGGGTGCACCGGTGTTGTTCGTGAAGAAGAAAGATGGGACTATGCAGATGTGCATTGATTATCGCCAGTTGAACAAAGTTACCATTAAGAACAAGTACCCGTTGCCGTGTAGTGATGATTTGCTTGACCAGTTCAGGGTACCAGGGTGTTCTCTAAGATCGACTTGAGATTGGGGTATCATCAGTTAAAGATTCGTGATCCGGATGTTCCAAAGAAGACTTTCCGGACTAGATATGGCCACTATGAGTTTCTAGTGATGTCTTTCGGCTTTACTAACGCCCCGGCGACATTTATGGATTTGATGAACCAAGTATTTAGGCCATATATTGACTCATTTTTCATTGTCTTCATTGATGACATATTAATCTACTCGTGTAGAATGGAGAAGCACGAGCAGCATTTGAGAGTGGTGCTTCAGACCTTGCAGGAACAGAAGTTATATGCTAAGTTCTCCAAGTCTAAGTTCTGGTTAGATTCTGTGGCATTCTTGGGGCATGTTGTATCAGGCGAGGGTATTAAGGTAGATCCCAGGAAGATCGAGTTGGCCTCGTCCTACCACAGCGATAGAGATTAGGAGGTTCTTAGGGTTAGAAGGTTATTATTGTCGGTTTGTTGAGGGATTCTCATTTATTGCAGCTCCTTTGACTAGATTGACCCAGAAGGGTGCTTCGTGGCGATGGTCCGATGATTACGAGGCGAACTTTCAGAAGCTTAAGATCGCATTGACTTCAGCACTGGTATTAGTGTTGCCTTCCAGTTCAGGGATGTATATTGTGTACTGTGACGCTTCACAAAATGGCCTGGGTTGTGTATTCATGAAGGAGGGGTGAGTTATTGCATATGCTTCACGTCAGCTGAAGCCCCACGAGAAGAATTACCCCGTACACGATTTAGAGTTGGCTGCAATAGTTCATGCTCTCAAGATCTGGAGGCATTATCTTTATGGGATGTCCTGTGAGGTTTACACCGATCATCGCAGCTTGTAGCATTTGTTCAAGCAGAGGGATCTCAACTTGAGACAGCGCAGGTGTCTTGAGTTACTAAAGGACTATGATATTACCATCCTTTATCATCCGGGCAAGTCGAATGTGATTGCAGATGCCTTGAGCAGAAAGGCTGAGAGTATGGGTAGTTTGGCATTCATTTCAGCAGAGCAGAGGCCATTAGCTTTGGACATTCACTTCTTGGCTAACAGAAGTCTTCATTATTCGAGCAGATCAAGGTTCGTCGGTTCGATGATCCGCACTTATTGGTTCTTAGGGAGACGGTACTACAGGATGGTGCTAAAGAGGTTACTATCGGTGGGGATGGTGTTCTGCGGCTCCAGGGTCGCCTATGTGTTCCTAATGTTGATGGCTTGAGAGAGAAAATACTAGATGAGACACACAGTTCTCGGTATTTTATTCATCCAGGTGCTACGAAGATGTATCGTGACTTGAGGCAGCATTATTGGGGGCGGCGGATGAAGAAGGACATAGGTTAGTATGTGGCAAGATGTCTAAATTGCCAGCAGGTCAAGTATAAGTACCAGAGGCCAGGTGGCCTACTCCAACAGATGATTATATCTGTGTAGAAATTGGAGCGCATCACTATGGATTTATAGTTGGGTTTCCGCGGACTTTGAGGAAGTTTGATGCAATTTGGATCATTGTCGACAGGTTGATCAAGTCGGCAGACTTCATTCCAGCTGTGACTACATATTCTTCAGAGAGATTGACCCATATTTACATTCAGGAGATTGTTCGGTTTCATGGTGTGCCTGTTTCCATCATATCAGATAGAGGCCCTCAGTTTACTTCACATTTCTGGAGAGCAGTACAGTGTGAGTTGGGAACTCGATAGAGCTTAGAACAGCCTTTCATCTGCAGACCAACGGGCAGTCGGAGCGGACGGTTCAGATATTGGAGGATATGCTCAGAGCATGTGTGATTGAGTTCGGAAGGCAGTGGGGTCGATTCTTGCCTATGGCCGAGTTTGCTTACAATAATAGTTATCAGTCCAGCATCGACATGGCTCCATTTGAGGCTTTATATGGTTGGCGATGTCGTTCGCCCATCAGATTGTTTGAGCCCGGCGAGGCTAAGTTATATGGTACTGATTTGGTGAAGGATGCCTTGGAAAAGGTAAAGTTGATTCAGGAGCAACTTCGCACAGTACAGTCCAGACAGAAGAGTTCCGCGTATCAGAAGGCGCGTGATTTATCATTCATGGTGGGTGAGAAGTTTATGCTGAAAGTCTTACCGATGAAGGGAATCATGAGGTTCGGGAAGAAGGGCAAGTTGAGCCCAAGGTTTATAGGCCCATTTTAGGTGTTGAGGCGAGTTGGGGAGGTTTCTTATGAGCTTGCTTTGCCTCCCAGTCTATCGGGAGTTCATCCAATTTTCCACGTGTCCATACTCCGGAGATATCATGCTGACAGGTCGTATGTGTTAGACTACAGCACAGTTCAGCTAGATGAGAGCTTGGGTTATGAGGAGGAGCCAGTTGCCATTGTTGACAGGCAGGTTCGCCAGTTGAGATCCAAGAAGATTTCTGTGGTAAAAGTTCAGTAGAGGGGTCAAGCAGTCGAGGATGCCACTTGGGAGATCGAGGAAGGCATGAGGAGCAGATATAAACACTTATTCGGCACTCCAGGTACGACTCTAGACCCGTTCGAGGATGATTTTTTGTTAAAGAGGTGGAGAATATAACGACCCGACCAGTCATTTTGCTTTCTAGATCCACGTTCCCATAACTAAGACTCAATGTATGTGCTTTTACTGTTTTATGACTTGCGGTGATGGTTAGTTTGGGTTTGGAAGGGTTCGAGTTGAAATCGGAACACTTAGTTCCTTAATATTGGCTTAAAATAGTTAAGTTTGACTTGAGTCAACATTTTCCATAAACGGCCTCGGAACGGGGATTAGACGGTCCCAATAGGTTCGTATGGTGATTTTGGACTTGGGAGTATGTTTGGATCGGGATTCGTATGACCCGGGAGCATGTTTGGATCGGGATTCGTATGACCCGGGAGCGTTTCGTCACATAAAGTTGAAAGTTGGTGCATTAAAGGTTTTTAAGTTCTTTAAATTTGGTTTGAAGTAGGTTTTGGTGTTATCAAGGTCCATTTGGGATTTCAAGCCTAGAAATAGTTCCGTATGGTGATTTGTGACTTGCACGCAAAATATGGTGTCATTACGAGAAGTCTAAGTATGATTCGGCGCGTTCGGAGCAAGTTGAAAAATTGGAGTTCATAATTTGATTCAATTTGGTTTTGGGGTGCGATTCTTAGTTTTGACGTTTTTTACGAGTTTCAAGAGTTTGAGCCAGGTTTGTATTATGTTTATGGACTTGTTAGTATAGTTGGATGGGGTACCAGAGGCTCGGGTGCGTTTCGGACCGCCCGGAGCTCAGTCTAAAACTGCAGGTGTGCTGGTGCTGGTTTCCTTCTTCGCGAATGCAGAAGGACCCTCGCGTTCGCGATGAAGAATTTGGGGACTGAGAGCATTTGCTCTTCGCGTTCACGAATATAAGGCCGGGTTCGCGGAGGCTTATAACCATTATCCTTCGCATTCGCAGTTGACTGGTCGCGCTTGCGTAGAAGCCTGGGCCTGGGCAACCCAGTTGCCTTACGTGTTCGCGAGTTGGGTCACGCGTTCGCGGGGAGTAGGCGGCCCAGTGCACCGCGTTCGTGTGTATCCTCTCGCGATCGCGTGTCATTTTCCTGGGTTCTTCAGTTTAGGCTTCGCGATCACGTGAGCTTGGCCGTGATCGCGATTAAGAACCCCTGGGTAGAAACATTTTAAAAACGGGACTTAGACCCATTTTTCTCATTTCTCACTTGTGTGGTCCGAATTTGGAGCTTCTTGGAGAGGGATTTCCACCTAGCTATTAAAGGTAAGTAATTCCTACCCAATGTAAGTGTAATACATAGATTGTCGGTAGATTTTAACATGTAAAATTGTGAAAATTATGGGTTTAGTTGAAAAATCTAGGTTTTGATAAATATGGGTTTTAACCACGAAAATGATTACGAAATTGAGTGAAAATTATATATTTCAATTTGTGAGGTTATGAGTAGCATTTATCTTCGAAAATTTTCGGAACCAGGGCACGGGGGTCTGGGGGTGAATTTTAGAAATCTTCCAATTTGGATTGGGTAATTACACTAATAGTTAAATTATGAACTTGTGAGTGTATATTGACTAATTTATATAATATGTAGCTAGTTTCGAGTTCTTGGCACCAAGTTGAGGATTTACAGCGAATTTGTGGACCGAAAAGTGAGATTTGAGACGAGGTAAGTCTCTTTCCTAACCTTGTAAGAGGGAATTTACCCACAGGTTTTTTAAACTACTAATTGCTTCTATTTGTGGGGCATACGTACGTGCGAGGAGACGAGAGTTCGTGCGTAGCTACTAATCATGCTATGTCCGGGTTGTTTTAGGACCCAAATCATGAAATACTTGTATTGTTCGCACTCTACTTGTTAATTTAAGTTCTTAAATTATATTGAAACTTGATAAATAATTCGCAAAGACCGAACTTTGCTTACTTTGAGTTTTGGCTGATTACTTGACCGTTAATAGAAATTATGCTTCCTTGTATATTAGTCTCGTGATAGCTCTTAAATCGGATATTCATAGAGTATTCTCTCTTCTTGTGGAGCGGGCCGAACGCCTCGGCATTATAATAGATGCATCTATGATTCGTGCCGCTCAACCCTCAGCAGTGTACACATTATTCTGGATCGAGTCGTACGACCTAGGCATAAATCGTGTGTGTTAATACTTAGAGCCCGAATACACTTGATATTGTTTTTCCATGCCGATTTAGAATTTCTGTATTTTTATTATTGGCCCGTAGTAAGTGTCGATGTCGACCCCTCGTCACTACTTCTTCGTGGTTAGACTGGATACTTACTGGGTACATGTTTTTTATGTACTCATGCTACACTTCTACACTAATCGTGCAGGATCTGAGGCAGGTGCGTCTAGTAGTCAGTCAGGCGCGCACCCCCGTTATCCTGAGGCTTAGTGGTGAGCTGCTCTCTGAGGTTGTTCTACAGCACCCGCTGTCTCTCTTTTATATTTACTTTATGTCTGCTCTATTTCAGACAGTAGCGTAGTGTATTGTATATTCTTCTAGTTGCTCATACACTTGTGACACCAAGTCTTTGAAATATGCTATCAGACACTTGATAGCTTTTGAGTATTTATTTCACCGCACTTGCTCTTTTAATTGTTTACGCTTTACTTAATTAAATTTTTTACTTCTTATTTACTTAATAAATAAAAATCAACTACTTAGAAATTATTAGAAAGAATAAATACATGGCTAGTTCACCGTTGGCTTGCCTAGCGGCGACGTTGGGCGCCATCACGACCTATTGGAGAAATTGAATCGTGACAATATGGTACCAGAGCACTAGGTTCACGTAGGTCTCATAAGTTATGAGCAGGCCTAATAGATTCTTGCAAATCGATACGGAGACGTCCGTACATATCTTCGAGAGGCTATATGGTGTTAGGAAACTTCTCTTTCTTCATCTCCTATCGTGCAGTTGATGTTGTGCTAAGTATCTTTCTCTTATTCTCTCACGGATGGTGAGCACACGCGCAGCAGATGAACCCGACCATGGAAGAGCTGCTCCCCCTGTTGCAAGAGGCCGAGGCAGAGGCCGAGGGAGGGCTCCAGCTCGTCGTAGAGGACGAGGGCGTCCTAGAGTTGCTCCAGTTATGACACCAGTGGATCCAGTGGAGGATCGTATTGTTGAAGAGCATGGCGAGGTGCCTGCAGCAGAGCCGGCCCCGATGGACTTCATGTCCGCACTGGGATTCCAGGAAGTCATGTGCCGTATGTTGTGGTTCATGGATTCTATGACACAGGCTGGTTTATTTATAGCAGACCCAGCCCCATCTCAGGCGGGAGGGGGAGCACAGATACATACCGCTCAGGCTCCAAGGCATGCAGTTGCCATATATCAGACCCCGGGTGCACTACCCGTGGGCGGGGCTCAGCCAGTTGCAGCAGTTGTACCTTAGCCAAGACCAGCTACGGCCGGCGAGCCGCAGAAGCTATTGGATTGATGGACCAGGCTAAATCCTCCTGTCTTTGGAGTTTAGCGACATAAGGACCCCCAGGACTATATTGATCATTGCAGGGATAGACTGCACAACATGAGGATATTAGAGTCCCACGGGGTGGACTTTACCAACTTTTAGCTGGAGGGCAGGGCCCGTAAATGGTGGCAGTCCTATCTTCTTGGTAGGTGAGCACATTCTCCTCCCTTGACTTGGGACCAGTTCACACGTCTCTTTCTGGATAGATATATTCTACCCTCTCAGAGGGTAGAGTTGCGGTTTTAGTTCGAGCAGCTCCAGCAAGATCAGATGTTGGTGACCGACTATGAGGCGAGATTCTTTGAGTTGTCTCGCCATGCCACTTATGATACTCCCCACCAATGCAGAGTCCGTGGGAGTCCAACTACAAAGTCCATGGTGATACACTCTTATTTCCACTCCAGAATTTCAAGCCTGTAAAGCAATCCGCCCGGCCTCTGGTGCTCATACTTCAGCTGCTAACAATTTAGGCACCAAGCTACAAACCCCACTATATCTTTCTTCATTCTCCTCCACCAATAGTGCTGCCTCAAGTTCTGGTACATCTTTGCGGCACCCGGATGAATGGAATACCGCAAACTGTACGCCTCCTCAAGAATCAATTCGCGCAGCCCATTTACATTTGGAACACAAATCCGACCTTGCATCCTCAACACCCCATCATCTCCAATATTAACATATTTGGCATCACCGTGCTGAACTGCGCCCTTAAGGACAAGCAAATGGGGATCATCATATTGGCGCTCTCTGATGCGATCATATAAGAAAGACCGAGAAACCATACAAGCTAGAACCCAACTGGGCTCCGAGACATCTAAACTCACAAACTGATTGGCTAAGGCTTGAACATCTAATGCAAGTGGTCTCTCACCAACAGGAATAAATGCAAGACTAGCCATAGTCACAGCCTTCTTACTCAAGGCATTGGCCGCCACATTGGCCTTCCCAGGATGACACAAAGTAGTAATATCATAGTCCTTTAGCAGCTCCAACAATCTGTGTTGTCTCAAATTTAGATCCTTTTGTTTGAACAAGTGGTGTAGACTCTGATGGTCCGTAAATACCTCACAGGACACATTGTAGAGGTAATGCCTCCAAATTTTCAATACATGAACAATGGCTACCAACTCCAAATCTTGAACATGATAGTTCTTCTCATGGGGTTTCAACTGGCGCGACGCATAAGCAATTAATCTACCCTCCTGCATCAAGACACACCCAATACTGATCCGAGAAGTATCACAATACACTATGTAAGAAACCGACGCTGAAGGCAAAACTAGAACTGGAATTATGGTCAAGGAAGTCTTGAGCTTCTGAAAGCTCTCTTCAGACTCATCCGACCACCTGAATAGAGCACCCTCCTGGGTCAATTGAGTCAAAGGCGCCGCAATAGACGAGAAATCCTTCACAAAGCAACAATAATATCCGGCCAAGCCGAGAAAGCTCCGAATCTCAGTAGCTGAAGATGGTCTAGGTCAACTCTGAACCGCCTCTATCTTCCTCAGATCCATACTAATCCCCTCGCTGAACACCACGTGCCCCAAGAACACCACCGAATTAAGCCAGAACTCACGCTTAGAGAATTTGGCATAAATTTTCTCCTCCCTCAGCCGTTGTAGTACAATCCTCAAATGTTGGGCATGCTCCTCCTAGCTACTGAGTACACCAGGATATCGTCAATGAATATTAAGATAAACAAATCAATATAAGGCTGAAATACACTGTTTATCAGATGCATATATGTTGTTGGGGCGTTGTCAACCCAAAAGATATCACAAGGAACTCATAATGACCATAGTGGGTCTTGGATGCTATTTTTAGAATATCCGAGTCCCGAATCTTCAACTGGTGATAACCAGACCTCAAATAAATCTTAGAGAATACCCTCGCTCCATGAAGCTGGTCAAATAAATCATCAATACGTGGCAAAGGATACTTGTTCTTGATTGTAACTTTGTTCGGCTATCTGTAGTCTATGCACATCCGCATAGTACCATCCTTCTTTTTCACAAACAGAATTAGTGCACCCCAAGGTGACACACTAGGCCTAATAAACCCCTTATCAAGAAGTTCCTGAAGCTGCTCTTTCAATTCTTTCAATTCAGCTGGTGACATAAGATACGGAGAAATAGAAATGGGCTGAGTACCCGGCACCAAGTCAATATCCCTTTCGGACGGCATACCTGGCAAGTCTGCAGGAAACACATCCGAAAAGTCTCGCACCACCGGAACATAATCAATAGTAGGATTATCTGCATCAACATCTCTCACAAAGGCCAAATATGACAAACACCCCTTCCCAACCATCTGTTGGGCCTTCAAATAAGAAATCACCTGCTGGGAACATCATTTAGAGAACCTCTCCACTCGATCCTTGGCAACCCCGGCATCTCCAACATCACGGTCTTAGCGTGATAATCCAAGATAGCATGACATGGAGACAACCAACCATACCCAAAATCACGTCGAAATCGACCATACTAAGCAATAAGAGATCAACTCTAGTCTCAAATCCCCCAATGGTCACTACACACTACTGATACACGCGGTCTACAACAATAGCATCGCCCACTTGCGTAGATACATGAACAGGTGAAACTAAGGACTCACGGGCCATATCGAGATAACGAGCCAAATATGATGATACATACGAATAAGTAGAACTAGGGTCAAATAATGTGGAAGTATCTTTGTGTCACACTGAAACAATACATGTGATCACTGTGTCTGAAGCAACGACCTCTGGCCTAGCAAGAATAGCACAGAATCGAGCCTGACTGTCACCTGATCAGCCTCCCCCTCTAGGGCGACCTCTGGCTGCCTGAGCCCCACCCCGAGCTGGCTAGGTGGGTGGCGTAGTAACTGTTACAGGAGTCGTAACCTGATTCCTCTGCTAATTGGACCTCGCGAAAGGCGGGGACAATTCCTCTTCATATAACCCAACTCTCCACACTCAAAACAACCTCTCTCAGAAAATGGCGGCAAGTACTAAGGCGGACCCCGAGTGAGCCATAATAACTACCAGAGGAACCTGGTACAGATGAAACCCTAACTGAAGGTGCACGAGATGAATTCTAAGTCGGAAGTGCATTGAGAGATGACTGACCTAGTCGAGCACTGTATGAACCATGGCTAGCTGATGCACCACGATGAACTGGACGATCCATCTTAGCGGTCCTATAAGGACGACCTCTGCGGTGGTAGGGCTGCCCCCCAGAAGGAACACCGCTGGAACCATCCGAACCACGAGGCCTTTTGGTCTCCCTCTCCTAGTGCTCCTGAATACGAACCATCTCTAACCGTCGAGGAATATCAGCTACCTCGTCAAACTTAGCGCCAGCTACTGTTGATACCCAATTTTTTCCTCATATATTTTTAAATATTCATACATACTTTCAAAATATTATACATGCATTTACAAACATGCACAAGTGTTTTACAATTTTTCTATAATTTTTAAAGGCCTTAAATCAATTTATTTCTGTATTTTTAATTATAAATATTCAAAAATTATCCCTCATATTACTTTATGATGATTTAATCTAAATTCATCATTTTTTCTCATATAAGTGTTCAAATATTTTAATTGCATTTTTACAATTACATTTGCATTTTTAAGACTATAATTGCATATTTTGCAATAATAGCCCATGTGTGCATAATTACTTTATTTCACAAGAAAATGACATTTTGTATTTTTATTATATCAAGCAATTATTTTAAATCATTTTTATCATTTAATTATCTATTTTTATAAATTATTTTATTAATTAATTGGGTATTTAACAAATAGCCCTTTAACTAGATCTAAGTTCGGACCCCCCCCCCTCCCCGTCCAATTTAAATTAACCTAAGCCCAAACCACCTCAGTCCAAAACCAAATGACCTCTACCCGCCGATCCAAATCCCTTCTAATCGTGGTCGTTGATCTCTGAGATCAGCGGTCCACAATCACCATTTCCTTTTTTAACCCAAACGACCCCGTAACCCTAGTCATTCTCCACAAATCGGCGCCCCTAAATCCACATCTTCTCTCTTCTCTCTGAGACAACCCAAACCCTAGATGCGTCGTCACCCCTAAACCTCCCAAACCCCTTTAATTCCTAACCAAATATCATGTTATTTGGGGTTTTGCTACCCTATCTAACCTATTACTTCTGCTGGTTATTCGATTCTCGTTATTTTCTGAGGAGGCCTCGAAGAGGTTCGACTCAGAGTCGACCTAGGCTTTTCGTTTCCTTATGAACACCGCTTTGTGTTCATCAACGTTTGTGAGTATCGTTGGTTTTCTGGCTGCGGTTAGATTTCCTTTACCCCGCCCCTTTTCTCAAAACCCTCATCTTTTCAACGTGAATCTTTTCAGATCTTTGTAGATCTGGAGTGATTTTGAATTTACCCAGTAGTTCTCATTTAAAATCTCTTGTTCTCTTTATTGTTAATCGATTTTAGTGTCCCTCTAGATTAGGGTTTTGCTTCCTTGTTATTTGCTGTTCAAATCTCTTTGGATCAGAAACGAGTTCCTATAGCATTTTTTTCTTTAAAGATCTTCTGTTTTCATTGATGTTAATCGATCCTAATGTTCTCCAAGAACTAGGGTTTCATTTCATCTGTTTCTGCGAAACTTTTCTAAAAATTCCTATGTGTTTGATTATCTTTTTCACTAATTCTTTCATGACTGAGAACCAGTTTTTAGTTTGTTTGATTATTTCATTACTGGCCTCAATATTTGCCCGTTATTCTTGAGTAATTGATTGATTACCTAAACTATTTAGGGTTTGAAATTTTCTTTGTTTACTGAGGTGATTACTTCCTGTAATTTTGTTTACTTTCCTTATTTTAGGACTCCTAATTGGTACTACTTGCCTTAATTGTTCCTATTAAGCTTAATTTATGGGCTGACTGCCTTACCCACCCCTAAATTGGTCTCTATTTACTTGTGTTACCTTATTTGTGACTAATTTCCCTGTTACTTGCCGAATTTTTTGTGTTCTGATTCTAATTGGCTATTAGACTTACCACTTACCTTATTTAGACCTCAATTCCGAGTTATTTTGGATACAATACCATGATTTTTGCCTATTGATTGGCCTTGTCATGCCTAATTGATTGACTGATTGTTCTTTGCCTTATTTGCAAACCTTTAAACTGCTTTACCTTATTTACTCTACTCTATTCAATGCTATATAAGACTGACTCTTTTTCTTTAACACACACGCACACAGACATAAAAAGACACACAAAGTTCTTGCTCTCACCCTCCATCACAATCTTCTACTCTTTGTTTGTTGCATTGTCTAGCCGGCTAGAAGCCAAGGCTAGACCTTTGGACCTTGTTTGCTTCATTCATCTATTGCTATCTCTTAACTGGTATGCCTCTACTACTGCTATTCAATTAAAACATGTGTGTTTCCTCACAATCAGCATGTGTTTCTTCTATTTAACTTAACCTATGTGTTTCCTAATCAACATGTTTACTGCTATTCGATTAAACTGTGTGTCCTGTTATCAGCATGTCTACTTTTACCGCATTAAATCCCTGTGCTTTATGTTTATTGTTCCTAATCAGCATGTTTACTGCTATTCAATTAAACCCATGTGTTTCCTTGTATTCAGCATGTCTACTACTGTTTAACCTACGTGTTTCCTTGTAATCAGCCTGCCTACTTATGTTTAATTGAGCCTATGTGTTTCCTGCTTTCAGCATGTTTACATGTTTACTTATATGAAAATTAGACCTATGTCTACTTGTTTCTCAACTGGCATGTTTCCTGCCTTGTTTTAAGTGTTCACCCCTAACAGACTAATAATTTCCATGCTCCTAATCCCTGCTACCCTTTTTGTTTATGACTGTATGATTCATCCCAACATGCTATGTCTTTGTTTAGTGTCTCTCCATATACTCACCTAGTAACAGCTAATAAACTAAGTTGAAACGTTGCTTGAAGTGATCCTGCTTCTGTCTACTGCTGGAACTTTTTCTAAGTGTTGAATGACTCCGTTTGCTCCTTACCTCCTGAAAATCCAAAGCTATTTTCTTAAAACTATCTCCTGTTTTCAAATCCTACTCTTAGAACACCTAGGGTCCTGCCCCTCCAGTGTGAGCCTTGCCTAGAAGCCCATGAGACTCCTCTGAACTTTGACATACTGGGTTGGCTCTCCAAAACTTGCTCACAAAAAGGCTTCTTTTTTTAAAAAGTTTTTGTATGCGGCCAAAATCGGAGAGGCCGTTTTTGCGATCGATGGGGCATTGCGCAATGTCACCCCAAGGGACCGAGGAAATAGCTCGGGGTTCGAAGTCTTCGAGGACTCTTCTCGCCCGATATCAGGGTACAACGAACCAGAGGTTATCACTAGTGGGCGGGAAGTTCCCTAGGAGCAGTACCTTTTCCGACAACACCTGCGCGGACAGTTACAACCTGCGCCAGGCTGATTGATTGATCATACCGGTTATTTATATAGTAAATGCACTTGTACCATATTAGGTCTCCCCTCATCTATAAAGGGGTTCCTTACCATTTTTTGTAGAAGAGGCAACACACAAGATACTTCATCCAATACAAGAACATTCTTTCTGTTCTCTAACTTAAATATACTCTCTATTTGACTCTATTGCTTACATTTACTGTTTTATTTACATTTATTGTGCATCATTAATCGTTCTTCGTTTATTGCTCGTCATTGGCCATAAAGAGCCGCAATCACAACCCTAATAGTTGTTAATCCCCCATCAACGGCCCTTAGCCGGGCATCTAACTTGGCATCGAGGCCCCGCATGCGATAGCTCGAGTCCCCGATTCTCAACCGTTTGGTTTGGTTTCTAAAGCCATCTTCAATCTCTTATATTATTTTCTAACCTCGTCAGTTAGCATCTACTACTCAACAACTGGCATAAAAATAGATCACATATTTTTAGAACCACAAAATCAAATCTAATTATTATTACCATTTTCAAGGTAAACAGTTTGGCGCCCACCGTGGGGCTAAAAATAATAGTGGTTGTTTTCTTGCTGGTTTTCTACATAGTGCAAGTTATCTTTCACACTTTTTCTTGCTCAAGATCTTTGATTTCAGGTCAAAATGTCCAACTCAGTAAACGCACGTGAAAACAACAGTCTTAAGGAACATAGAGAAAGAGGTGTAGCTATTCCAGGTGTGGATATGCTGCCACAAAACCCTGAGGTCACACCAGAGCCGATTCCCGTCAATATGGCCTCATGCGACGCTCAAGGCGTTGGCGTAAGTTCCTACACCGACAGGAGTGTACGCCGAGAAAATCAACAAGACACTCGGGAGAACCCCACCCGGGAAGAAAGAAAGGCAAACAGGGAGAGTGAAGCGGAAGAACCTCAGCACATCATCCATATGATTATAGGAGGGACCGACGTTCCCCAGGGATTCGTGGTCAAGTGGATAAAGGTTTCCGCGGTAACACAAGGACAAACTCGGGGTCACATACCTGAGGACATCCTCGCGTTTAGCGAGGAAGACTTCGAGACTCTGTCTCATCCACATAATGATGCGCTGGTAATCTCGTTTCTCTTAAATGACATCCAAATCAAACGTGTGCTTGTGGATCCAGCTAGCTCGGCCAATATAATCAGATCGACGGTGGTAGAACAGCTCGAATTACTCGACCAGATCATACCTACCTCCCGAACCCTCAACGGCTTCAATATAGCCGACGAAGCAACAAATGGAGAGATTACCCTCCCGGTAAACATATCTGATGCAGTTCAAGATACCAGATTCCACATCATTAAAGGTGACGCAAGGTATAATGCCTTGCTCGGTAGGCCGTGGATACATAACATGAAAGCGGTACCATCGACCTTGCATCAGATGATGAAGTTTCCAACAAAGGACGGAATAAAGACAGTGTATGGCGAGCAACATGCAGCAAAGGAAATGTTCGCGGTCCATGAAGAGGTACCAGATCCCATACACTCCACCTCGGAAGAGTTGGAAAGCCAACAAACCCCCGAGGATGATAAAGAGGACTTCCTCACTCCCGGAACCTTCATTTCCCCCGAAGAATCGGACGCAACAAAGTCGACTGTCGAAGAATTGGAGCAAGCCGTATTGGTCGAGCATCTCCCAGGTCAGAAGGTATACCTAGGGACGGGATTAACCCCCGAACTCAGGGAAAAGCTCATTTTATTCCTTATTAATAACATCGATTGCTTTGCTTGGTCCCATTTAGACATGACAGGGATCCCACCGGAGATAACCACCCATCGACCGAGTGTCGATCCCAGGTACAAACAGGTGAAGCAAAAGAGAAGACCCAGTCCGAGATAAAGCATGCATTCATCAAAGACGGGTAATGAAGCTCCTCAAGATAGGGTCTATTAGGGAAGTAAAATATCTCGAATAGCTGGCCAATGTGGTGGTAGTTCCCAAAAAGGGGAATAAGCTAAGAATGTGCGTAGATTATAAAGATCTAAATAGGGCGTGCCCAAAGGACTCATTCCCACTGCCCAACATCGACCGTTTGATCAATGCCACGGTAGGCCATGAAACCCTCACTTTTCTCGATGCCTATTCGGGGTATAATCAAATTCAGATGAACCCCGAGGATAGAGAAAAGACTTCGTTCATCACAAAGTACGGTACGTACTGCTACAATGTAATGCCCTTCGGGCTAAAAAATGTAGGGGCCACATACCAACTCCTAGTTAGCAAGATGTTCGAACATCAAATAGGCAAGTCCATGGAAGTTTATATTGACGACATGCTAGTTAAGTCCCTGTGCGCAGAGGACCATTTGACTCATTTGTAGGAAAAGTTCAACATCCTCAGAAGTTACAACATGAAGCTCAATCCCGAGAATTGCACCTTCGGGGTAGGATCGGGCAAACTCTTAGGCTTCATGGTATCTAACAGAAGAATCGAGATCAACCCCGACAAAATCAAGGCCATCGAGGAAATTACGGTGGTAAATAACGTAAAGGCCGTGCAGCGGCTGACCGGGCGGATAGAAGCCTTGGGTCGGTTCATATCAAGGTCATCAAACAGGAGTCATCATTTCTTCTCCTTGCTGAAAAAGAAAAACAACTTTGAATGGACTCCGGAATGCCAACGCGCCTTGGAGGAGTTGAAGCGATACCTGACTAGCCCGCCTTTGCTCCACACCCCAAAAGAGGGTGAAACATTGTACTTGTACCTGGCCGTATCTGAGATAGAGGTAAGTGGTGTACTGGTTCGAGTAAAACAAGGTACGCAATTCCCTGTTTATTATGTAAGTCGGTCCCTGGGTGATGCCGAAACTAGATATCCGCACCTGGAAAAGCTAGCTCTTGCATTAATAAGTGCATCTCAAAAATTGAAACCTTACTTCCAATGTCATCATATTTGTGTTTTAACAATGTATCCCCTTGAAGCATACTGCAAAAACCTGAATTATCGGGCCGACCGGCCAAATGTGCCATCGAACTCGGGGGATATGATATCGAGTATCAGCCCCGAACGGCAATCAAGTCTCAAATTTTGGCAGACTTTGTAGCCGACTTCACTCCCTCCCTCGTACCCGAGGTCAAGAAAGAACTTTTTCTAAAAAAGGCACATCTTTCGAGGTATGGACCCTGTTCACTGACGGCGCCTCAAACGTAAAAGGATCCGGGCTCGGCATAGCTCTAAAGCCACCTACGGGCGGCGTGATTAGACAATCTATAAAAACCGCAAGGTTAACTAACAATGAATCCGAGTATGAGGCTATGATTACAGGTCAAGAATTGGCCAAAGGCCTAGGAGCTGAAGTCGTTGAAGCAAAATGCGATTCCCTCCTGGTGGTAAATCAGGTAAATGGGAGCTTCGAGGTTCGGGAAGACAGGATGCAAAGATACTTAGACAAAATTCAAGTCACATTGCACCGCTTCAAAGAATGGACTCTGGTTCACATACCTCGAGAGGAAAACAACAAAGTCGATGCCCTCACAAACCTGGGGTCGTTTATGAGGCCCGTGAAAGATTTTTTACTTTAAACTCGAGAGCTCGTAGTGCCATGTTAGGACCCTTTGGACTGATCTATGCATTAAAAAGTCAAGGAATTATGTTTTCCAAAAAAGTGCGATTCTGTGGTCGCATAACAGCTATGCGGACCGCATAGTCACCGCAGAATGAAGCAGTATGTTGGTCAATTTGAGGTCAACTATGCGGCCAGTTATGCGATTGCATAATCGATATGCGGGCCGCATAGTCGTCGCATAATCCCCTTGGGATTTTGTAAGGGGCAGTTCTGCGGTGCATTATGCGACCGCAGAACGGGTATGCAGACCGCATTTCTACCGCATACCTAGACAGTGCTTCCAGGTTGTTGGGACGATTTTGCGGTCAATTTTGCAGGCCACATGTCAGGAATGCGATCGCAGATTTTGCTGGGGCCCCTATTTTCTAACTTTTAAAACCCGACCCCATTCCATTAAAAACATCCCCTAGACCCCTTTTATGCGATTTTTCCTGAAAATAGAGTGAGAGAGGAAGTCCTAGATAGAGAGAGGGTGGTCTTCACCAAGTCCCCCTTTGATCTTTGCCCAAGCCCTTGAAGATTATCGAGTAAATCAGCTAGGTTTTCATCCTAAGAGGTAAAAACTTGTGCCATAATCTATAATTTCGAAATTTTATCTAAAAATGAGTAATCAAGGGTGACTTCATGGGTATGGGAATTAACTATCTTTCATGCATGAGTGTCAATGGGGTATGGGAAGATTGCGAGTTAAAAAGATGGTAATTGGGGGTAGAAAGTGATAAAAATCTCTCACAAAAGGTCCAAAAACCACAATGTACACCTAGTGCTTGACAATATGCTCAAATGAGCTAGAATCTTAGTCGTATCTCTAATTCCTGGCTTAATTCGTGGTTCTCATAAAATAGATCGAAGTTACTAAGGAATTCCGAAATTTATTGTAAGGATTTAAGGGAGGATCCATTAAGGTATGTATGGCTAACCCTTTTCTTTTTAGTGTTGAACTCATAGTGTTCGAATGGTTGGCTTCAGTTTCAAATTGATCATACTTGATGAATTGCATTGATGTGTTGGGTGACGGACTTTCGTCCCAAATTGTTCTATGTGTTCATTTTGAAATCATGATAATTGAAAAGGCGATCATGTTCTTCAAGTGTTCGTTATTTTCTTATGTGTGTGCATGCCTTGTATGATAGCCCTTATCAAATGGATGATAGAATTACATGAACGAATTAATAAAGGGAAGACTTGTGTTGTATTGATGTATCCAAGTGCCAAGAAATAAATAAATGAAAAGAGGTGTTGTACCATGTGTTGGAAAAAGATGGAAGGAAATGGGAACTAAGGAGTAATTAAAAGAAGTTATGTCCCAAGTGAGATGGCTTAGCCGATCGGGCCGAGATCGGACGCCATGCTGTACACATGGTGGCATTTATATTGGATTTCGGAATATTATTGTGAACATGGATATGTCTCACTTGGGATGGCTTAGCTGGTCGGGCCGAGACCGGACTCCGTGTAAAAACCCCACGGTGGCATTATATTTAAGATGTGGTATTTGGCACTAAAGAACATTAACCTAAAGGAACGGAAAGACTTAACCAGAATCATGTGAACCTTATTTGGTGCTCCTCCTTGTAATCCTGTGATGTGCTTGTTGATGATATAACTGTCTTCTATTTGTTCACTGTTCATCCTATTAAGAATTGTGTTTGCCTTACATACTAGTACTATTCGACAGTACTAACGTCCCTTTTGCCGGGGCGCTACATCTTTGAATGGATGTAGGTGGTTCCGTTGCTGATAGTGCCGATCGCAGATAGTGGTGCTCTCTTGTTCTCTTCACAGCTGTCTTGGTGAGCCCCATTCCTCCCAGGGGTTTGTAGTTCTTCTTTCGTGTAAGTTGTCACATTTTGAGGTATGGCTGGGGCCTTGTTGCCGGCATCATCATTTTGGTCTCCTGTATCCTTAGAGGCTCCGTAGACATTTATGTGGGTCTTGTATGGGTGCCGGGGTGGTCATAGGATCACGTTGTATGTTGAAACTTTTCGTTTCTAGATTGTCAACTGTATGTACTTTTGGGAACTTAACTATGGCATGTTGTATTTTAAGTAAGAATTTAACTAGCAATGCTTATGCGTTTATACAACACTCCCCCTCACATGTTTAACAATTGGTAATGTATTAATTTTTTTTGGGTATAGAATGAGTCGGTAAGGAAAGGCTAGATAGGCTTCCTCGACCGGGTTCCCTCGGTCGCGCTCCCAAAGGTCTGGGGCGTGACATCGTCTATCGAGGAAGATGACATACTCCCTGGATCTGTTGTTCAACTATCCAAATCAGTGATCGAGGAAGGCCATGCCGAGATCAACTCCACTAGCCTAACATGGGATTGGAGAAACAAATATATCGATTATGTAGAGATCGGGAAGCTACCTGCAGAAGAACAGAACTCTTTACAGAAGAAATTTTGATGGCCCCCTAGCAGTCTGTTTGGGGAGACACGGACTATGTGCTCCGAGAGATCCACGAGGGCACCTGCGAAAACCACTCCGGTGCTGATTCCTTGGTTCGAAAAATAATCAGGGCAGGCTACTATTGGGACAGCATGGAGAAGGACACCAAAGAATTCGTCCGTAAGTGCGACAAATGCCAAAGATTTGCCCAATGATTCACCAACCTGGTGAACAACTACATTCAGTTTTATCGCCATGGCCGTTCATGAAACGGGGGATGGACATCGTCGGGCCTCTACCAACGGCACCAGGTAAAGCTAGATTTATTTCATTTATGACTGACTACTTCTCAAAATGGGTTGAAGCGCA
This sequence comes from Nicotiana attenuata, assembly GCF_001879085.1. Lineage (NCBI taxonomy): Eukaryota > Viridiplantae > Streptophyta > Magnoliopsida > Solanales > Solanaceae > Nicotiana > Nicotiana attenuata. Next base: position 164,080 of record NW_017672230.1, on the reverse strand, counting down.
GGCCTTTGAAAAAATAAGAGAAAAAGAAGTCATTAATTTCATCTGGGACCACATCATGTGCCGATTCCGAATTCCTTCCGAGATAATGTGCGATAACGGGAAGCAATTCATTGGAAGCAAAGTAACCCAGTTCCTCGAAGACCACAAGATCAAAAGGATCCTGTCGACACCCTACCACCCGTGTGCAAACGGCCAAGCGGAGTCCACAAACAAAACCATCATTCAAAACTTAAAAAAGAAGTTGGAAAGCGCAAAGGGAAGATGGAGAGAAATATTACCCGAAGTGCTTTGGGCATGCCGAACAACTCCAAAATCAAGCACGGGGGAAACGCCTTTCTCTCTAGTATATGGCGTCGAGGCTTTGATACGGGTCGAGGTCTGGGGACCTACCGTCAGATTCTGACACACTGCCGAGAGCTCGAACAATGAGGCTATGACTACTGCTCTCGAATTATTAGATGAAAAGCGAGAAGCCTCACTAGTCAGAATGGCCGCACAAAAACGGAGAATCGAAAGATACTACAATAGGAGAACAAATCTCCGACATTTTGGAATCGGGGACTTAGTCCTAAGGAAAGTCACCTTGAAATACTTGAAATCCTAATGAAGGAAAGCTGGGTCAGAACTGGGAAGGACCGTACCACGTCCTCGGGGTAGTCGGCAAAGGGTCCTAAAAACTCGGCACCATGGAAGGCGAACAGCTTCCAAGCAATCGGAATATATCCGTGCTCAGACGCTACTACTGCTATAAACTCAAAGGCCTTAGGTTTCAAAGGCATGCATTGCACTCTTTTCCTTCGATCGGGTTTTTTCAACCCACAAAATGGTCTTTTACCGACAAGGTTTTTAACGAGGCAACATCTATATGCTACCTAAGGAAAACTCAACAAGTATTCAAGGCTTCGAGAAACCTCGAATACTGGGGGGCATCCCCCCGGAAGGTCACCTCCTCGGAGAAGCCAAGATGTGCTGAATAGGGTCTCGCTAGGAAAATGATGTACCGGGCCAAACGGTCGAACGAACCCTGTCCGTATAAAATAACCGAGCCCTAGACGGCGAAGACATGTATACTTGTACCAAGTAATCAAAGAATATTTTCTCCCATACAACAAAGCATTATACGTGCAAAAGAAGTTCGCTATTTTTTACAAAAACGGCTCCAGAGCCAAAAATGTCCCAAACACTCGGGGACTAGCATCCCGTACACTCGGGGACTGGCATCAAGAAGCCTTCAAGTTTACAACAACGGCTCCAGAAGCCAAAAACGTCCCGAACACTCGGGGACTGGCGTCAAAAACTCGAAGCCGTATGACCTCCGGGTCGGAAGCTTCGAACCTGTAAGCTCTCAATGAGGCAACATTAAGGTTATAAAAACGGCTCCAGAGCCAAGAAAACTTTCAATGTCTTGGGGACTTTCGCCAATTGCCATCCCATTGACTTATCAAAAACCCGAGGCCATAAGACCCCAAGTGGGCAACCTCGGTCTCGTAAGACCTATATAAGGCAACAACAATATATAAGACCTCAAGCAAGGCATGAACCGTACTTGTACCAAAGTAACAAAACTGTAAGACCTCAAGCAAGGCATGAACCATACTTGTACCAAGTAACAAAACTGTAAGACCTCAAAGTAAGGCATGTAAAAATTTATAAGACCTCACAAAAGGCATAATCCCTATCTTATAGTTAAGGCTATATATCGAACTTATAAGACCACTAAAAAGGCATACCCTCAATATAGACGCCGAAAACTACTTCACTTGGGGACTGAGAGGCTCCAGCCAAACACAATGACTACGGTCACGAGACTGTGCCAGCCAAACTAACGTGACTCGGGGACGCCCGACCATCGCTACTCACAGGCCTTCAATTACTTCGAAAAGAACCGGTTAAAACAGGCTACCCTCGACATAGGCAGAAGAGCTTCGACCATGTCAGCTCCATAACTATAGGCTTCAAAACACTCGCCCACCGAGCGAAACCTCCCGAGGTACTCGATCACCGCCACATAACGACTCGCAATTGAGGTTTTACCGAACCATCGAAGAGTCAGGCAAACACAAATTAAAAAATCCTTAACGAGGGAAGAATAAAGCCTATATTAGAGGTCGTGCCGACCAGAAAGCGTAAGAGCCACTGTCGCCAGCCCATGAAAAGGGTCATACTGGCCTAAAGCGTAAGAGCCACTGCTGCCAGCCCATGTAAAAGGTCGTACCGACCAATCGCGTAAGAGCCTAAGGGCTAGCTTTTAATTCAAAGACTTAATGGTCAATAAGCTCGAGTCGAAACCCAACTCGGAGACTGAGCCCGAAACAGTTAACTGAATATGCCTAATAGCAAAAGCATAACAGCTCAAACGCCGGCTTATACTAAAAAGGCCGTATCGACCTAACGCGTAAGATCCTAAGGCCCAGCTTGAAATTCAGAAACTTGAGGGCCAACGAGCTCGAGTCAAAATCCGACTCGGAGACTGAGCCCGAAAAAGTTAACTAAAAATGCCTAATAGCACGTACGTGAGAGCCACTGTCGCCGGCCTAAATCGCCAGCTTAAGTCAAAAGGTTGTGCCAACCAAATGCGCAAAGGCCTATGAGCCAGCCTAACAAAGCTTCAGGGCCGAATATTATACCTGAGGGTCATTACTCAAAGTCCGGTTCACCTGGCCAATCATCAACTGACATATAAATTCAAAACGAAGAAAGACGTGCACAAACAGAGAAAAATACATAGAAGATGAAACCAAAGGGTTTTCTTTTATACGCATACGCAAAAAAATACAAAAGCTACATTGGCAAACACCCTCTGAAAAGCCCCACACAAAGAATCAAAGAGAGCCTAGCCTACTCGGGACCAACGGCCCCCTCAAAAACTACGCTTTCGATAACCTCGGCCATAACCTCCGGATTTCCAACGGCCTCCTCTCTTTCAGGAACTCCGCTTCCATCTTCATCGCCTCCCGAGTCACTGCTCGACTCATTTTCGGAAGGAAGCAGGGCCGCGACTTCCTCTTCTAGGGCTTTCACCCTTTTAATTTCGTCAATTAAATCAATGCCCCCCGCATATATATCCTCGAGCATCCGTCTCCGAGATTCTAATCGGGCATGCTCCACTGCCCGGGTTTGGCGAAGCTCAGCCTCTTCAAACACCTTCCGGGCATGAGCATTCCCAGTAGCGGCGTCCTCCTTATGCGAGGTCACAAGCACCTCAGCCTCAACCCTGACTTCGGATAATGTAGTAGCCAACTCAGTATGGAGATTCTTATACTTGCTGCTCTAAACCCTCGTTTCTTCGAGGCAATGCCCGATCGAAACCACCTCTCCCCAGAGGGCATTTCTCTCAGAGATCGTCTCAGTCAAGTGCCGTTGAGTTCAAGAATTTCAGAATCCCTGGCTCGGAGCTCCTTCCCCATAAGGACATCTTTCTCCTTAAGCTGCAAAAATCGACCAAAAGATATTAAAACATTGAAACCAGTAAGACATTATAGACAAAAAACAAGCGAGAGCTATGTAACCTGTTCAGTGAGGTGAGCCTTTTCCCAGGACGCCGCCTCCAAGCAGCCCCGAAGGCTACGGAGTTCCTCCTCCTTCTTGATCGAAAGGGCCCTGAGTTCATTAGCCTCCAAGGTAAGTCTCTTATATTCACCCTCATGGCGAGTCAGCTCGGCTTCAAAATCGGCAAATGATTGATCGTAAAGCGCCTTGGCCTGGAACCATGAAGGGAATAAGGTTAGAAAGTCAAAAGGACAAAGCGCCAAGCATGATTTACAAATAAATTACCTGCTCACATAGCCTGTGATCTCACTGAAGACGAGCGAAATGTCAGGTTCAGGCTTTTTCTCAGACACAACATAAGGCTTTCCTAACATATTCTTATCGCCACTAGACCCCCCCCCCCTTGTCGGAAGACTTTGTATGGGGAACGTCTTGCGTCCCCATCGAAGGAAGAGACGGCTCCGGAGGGGAGTATACCACTTCAACAATCTCGATCGTATCGATCGGGGCTGCCTCTTGCTTCTGAAGAGCTTCGGGAATAATCTCTCCCGGACCGCCTACCAAGCGCGCCTCGGTTTGAGGAAAATTTTTGCCATTAACCGGCTCGGCGACGGCGCCGGATACACCCTCGTTGGCCTCTTCAACCCGAGGCGGGGATGTAACGAAACCAAGTCGCAGCTCGGAAACTGCCGATTCAACCGTATGCAAGACAGTCAGATCTTCTCCCCCCTCAGGTGCCATCAGGGGATTATCTTTCCTTTCGCCTCCAACTTGGGGCGGCCCCGGCACTACTGGGATTTGGGCTGCTGAATCATCCTTATGATCTTCCACCCTAGCTTTCATAAGGGTTGGGGAATAAGTCGACGTCCCCCCTCATTTTCTCCCATCTTTATCAGGTTTCGGGGCACCCGCTTCCCCGCACGGGGCTTCTCTCATCAGAAGGGCCTTCCCGAGACCTGCCCAAAAACAAGAACAAGCATGGGAAATAATAGCGCAATTGACAACGATCTTCGTAAAACTGAAACTATAACAGAGAATGAAGTCCCACCGTCATCCTTGGCTTCCCATCGAGCCTTGGACAAAGCTCCACGTGCGCTCAACGTATGGGCGTATCGAGTCCAGTTTAGCTACCCAGCTTGAAAGATCCCTGACCGCATCAGGATACGCCGTGGCAGCTGTACCAGCGGAAGAAGTCTGTCCGTGAAAAAATATATCCGAAAGAAAGAAAGGAGCAGTTAACTAGGTATGTCCACTTACGCTTCATGTTCCATCTTTCAGGGAACGGTACCTTCTCTGAGGGGATCAAGTCAGAATTCCTAACTCAGACGAAATGGCTCATCCACCCTCCGTTCTTAGCCTCATCGGTACAAGGAAAGTGGGCCCTCAAGGACCGGCAACGAAGCTTAATCAGGCCCCCACGAAAGAGTCGAGGGCTATACATTCTGATCAGGTGGTCAAGGGTGAAGGTCATCCCTTGATCATACTCAAGTAATATCTGGTCATATATACGATGCACCAGAATGACGGATGAATTTAGCGGAGAGTCGGTTGATATCGTTCGCAGAAGTCAAGGATCACAGGGTCTATCGAAGGCATGGAGGACACCGCCGGGCCAAGGGTAAATGGATAGGTATACACACTGAGGAAGTCGGCTTTATATGTCGTTATATCCTCCCCCCGAGAAGGAATCTCCACTAACACCGCATCTCCCCAGCGACAATCGATCTTCACCCTCTCGACGTCTGTTATTAAACTAACATAACGAGACGCGGGTTCACATCGCCCCGGCTTCAAAGAAGGTCTTTCGACCTTGAAATCAGAGGTCGTCTTAAAGACCTCTGGAACGCATGTTCTAGCATCAGAAGATGCCGTTACCCTACCCTTAGAGGGGGGCGTGGAAGAGGAAGGCATGACTTCCTGAGAGATAGAATAGGAAGGGCTCACCATTTTATCAAAAGGTCGCAGAAAGGGAGCGAAAAAATCACGCTTCGGAAAAGAACGCGGAAGGAAGGTAGGAAAGAAGAAAAAACTCTATTGGGAATATGATAGCACAATAGAAAGGAAGGGGCGAAGACGTGAGTATTTATAGAAGCCCAATTGAGCGGGCCAAAAGACAGCCAACTATCATTAATTAATCCGAAGACTTTGGGGATTGTGTGGGCACAACCTTTAAAAGCCTTGTCTGCTACATCAGTCGCCTGGCAAGCCGCGACTGTTTGCTCCGATGGAAGCATCGAAGGGGCAAGATCTCAAGATCGTTTATCTTCATTACATTATGTGAAATGCGGGGACTATCTGTATGCGGACAAAATTGAAATGGCCAATTTTGCGATCGACGGGCATTGTGCAATGTCACCCCGAGGGACCGAGGAAATAGCTCAGGGTTTGATGTCTTCGAGGACTCTTCTCGCCCAATGTCGGGGTAGAACAAACCAGAGGTTATCACTAGTGGGCGGGAAGTTCCCTAGGAGCAGTACCTTTTCCGACAACACCTGCGCGGACTGTGACAACCTGCGCCAGGCTGATTGATTGATCATACCGGTTATTCATATAATAAATGCAGTTATACCATATTAGGGCTCCCCTATCTGTAAAGGGGTTCCTTACCATTTTTTGTAGAAGAGGGAACACACAAGATACTTCATTCAATACAAGAACATTCTTTCTGCTCTCTAACTTAAACATACTCTCTATTTGACTCTATTGCTTACATTTACTGTTTTATTATCATTTATTGTGTATCATTAATCGTTATTCATTTATTGCTCATCATTAGCCATAAAGAGCCTCAATCACAACCCTAATAGTTGTTAATCCCCCATCGACAGCCCTTAGCCGGGCATCTAACTTGGCATCGAGGCCCCGCATGCGCTAGCTCGAGGCCCCGATTCTCAAACGTTTGGTTTGGTTTCTAAAGCCATCTTCAATCTTTTATATTATTTTCTAACCCCGTCACTTAGCATCTACTGCTTAATAACTGGCATAAAAATAGATCACATATTTTTAGAACCACAAAATCAAATCTAATTGTTATTACCATTTTCAAGGTAAATAGTTTTTCTGGTGTGAGCATTGCCCGAGGTCCCTGAGGCCCTTGAGAACTTTGACACACCAGGATACCATTGGGAGCACTATGAGAATATTGGCATGTTCATACTTGGTCCAAGGCCTGGTTTTTTCAGGTTTACTTTTTAGGCCTATCCAGGCTCCCTATAGTTTAGCAGTCCCATTTCTATAATTCATTCATTCATTTTGGTCTGTAATAACAATTCTTGTAAAATAGATATTGGGGATATTAGTAAAATCGGAGGGACTTTTATATATGTTTTATGGGAAATCGGGTAGAAATCTTGTTCTTAGGACTGTTATGATTATCTACCAGCATTAGAAATCATGCCTATAGGGTGTTGTGAAAACATGTTTATAGGTTCATCATGTTATTTGCTCTAAATTTCTATTTATGCATGTCACATCCGCGCTAGAAATCCTGTCTCTAGGTTAATTCAGCCTTAACAATCATGTTCATAAATTTTCCTATGTGCATTAGAAACCATGTTCTAGGACTTTGCACTTACCTTGATATCATACCGGAAGTCGAATCGTATAAAAATCAGTTTGCAGAAATCATGCCTATAGGAATTACGTATAAAAGCAATCCCAACACCTAGAATCCGACTTATATAAAATTAGTTCCATAACGTTAGTGATTATTTTAGCACCTAGACAGCATGCCTATAGGACCTAATGAACCAAATTGCCTGCTTAAAATTGTTTACTGGTTTATTGCGGTTCTGATTAACGATTAGATATCATGTTTATAGGACATCTCTGATCCACGCCTAGGCAAGCCTGTAGGACGACTAAAATCTTGAAATTATAAAACTGTGCTTTGTTTAACTATTTGTGAACTGCCCAGCTTTAGCTAGTCCTAAAATCAGTAGGCAACTGATTAAGTATCTTCTGCCTCGCTTTAATAAAAAACACTGCATATGTTCTGCTCACCCAGATATCCTGCTATAGGACTTTCAAAGTGTCTGAAATACTGTTGTTTGAGACGTGCAATTGCCTGCTTATTTGTGGAGGTAAAATGTGATCCTTTAATTGTTCCTTTATTTTGTTTTGCTTGTCGCTTAGATTTTCTCCTTTTGAGCACTATAGGAGAGTCTAGATCCACCTTAACTAGAAGTTATAAACACCTCCAGAACCATAAGTAAGGGACGGGTAATGCACGCATAGAGTACGTTTAATTAGAATCGCTTATATAACCATTAAGGGGAGGGTAATCGGGTAGTAAGGGTTATGATGACCTTTGCGCTAATGCTATGTGTAGCACCCCAACTTGGGGATGATTACCAAGTATTGCACAGAAGTGATCCTATAGGCTAAAAATCCTAGGACCCCTTTTACCTCTTGTTTTAAACGTAATATCTATTTATATAAATTGCTTTGTTTGCTTATAAGACTAATTCACCTAATTCGAGTTTGGCCGGGACCCGCCGTTGTGGACCTCGAGTGGTGCCTAACACCTTCCCCTCAAGGTTATTTCGAGCCCTTGCCCAATCTCTATTCAAATAAGTTTATGAGTTATTTGCTTTAGGTGCCCTAACGTGCCTTAAATCCGTTAGGTGGCGACTCTTCAAATCCATACCAAATTCCCAAAAGGAAATGAGTTGTTCCCAAAAATGTCGAAACCCGGATTTCGCGAAGGAAAAAGAGGGTGCGACAGCATGGCGACTCTGCTGGGCATATCTTAGGCTCTTACCATAATGAACTTGTTTTTGTGAATTAGTCTTAAGAATGCTTTATTCTATTAATACATGTGCACCCTTTCCCCTTCCCCCTTATTTGGATTTTAGTTGCCTATTTCTCAAGCATTCATGATTTTCTTTATTTCCTTAAACTGACTTGTCTTCTTGTTTTCTTTCTTAACGTCTTTCAATTATTTAAATACCGCATTTATCATTTTTTTTAACATGCAAATACGTGACAACATGATATTTATTGTTGCATAAATCATGCTCAACATCATATTCCACTCGTGCGTAATCAATCCTATAACAAAGCTTGATGAGTGTTTGCACCCTTCCTATATATCACCCTTTAAATCCAGAAAGGCGTATTTGCGGTAAAACTAGTAGATCAGCGGTGCAGTCGACGGTTCAGTGACTTTCCCCCTCAAGTTGTCCGCTTGAGGATACCAGTCTAGACCTCTCTAGAAACCTTACTCTGATTAATTGTACATGCATCATGGTCAAACCTAGCCGGGTTAATATGTTGTCCACGTAATAACCCTTAAGACAAGCCTCGTCCAAAAGTCCATCGGGTTTTTCATTATTCCAATGGACGCAACCACGATTGTGTGCATTAATTTGGAGAAATAAGTGCCAATATGCTAATCATTGTTGTATAAATAGTCGGATCCGGAGGGGGAAAGGGCCTAACCATATTTATTTTGCAGAAAATGAGGCACGAAGTCCCCCGGTTCGGCATGGTCAGTAACATACCATCACCATTGCTAGATTGGTGGAGGGATCTTCCATCAAGTGACCAAAATCATGTGAAAAGGGTCTTAGGAAATTTGCCTTCTTTGCTGGACCTCCAGCCGAACAAAATGTTGATCGAGGCTGCCACAATGTTCTGGGACAAAGAAATGGTTGTGTTCCGCTTTGGAGACATATAAATGACCCCTCTCTTGGAAGAAATAGGGGGATTTGCTGGGCTACCTTGGGACAGCCCTGGTTTACTGGCGCCTGAAAATTGCACTACTAGGGGGTTTCTTAAGATGATGGGGTTAAAGAAGAATGATGACTTGGAGTGCCGAGCATATGGAGCAACACAAGGCCGACATGGAAATGATCAATCAATGGAAAGAGAGGGTAGTTAAATCTAGTGAAAGGTCGGAATATTTGGAGTACAGTCTAATGGAATTGGAAGGGAAAATGAGGAAGAGAGTCACCGATTGTCGGAATGCTGAAGGAAACGAAGGAGGACATTTGGCAAGGGCATTCTTACTGCTGAACCTACGCAAACTGGGGGATCTGATCGACAAGAGCATCCATCCTGGAGAAGGTCCTTCTGGGACCAAGTAGATTAGGCTTACTTGCTTTTTAAATGTAATAAGGCCAAGTGCCATTAGTGACTTATCTTATTTAGTGTCGTTTTGGGTCGTCTATTTTTACATTAATGAAATGATGGCACTGAATTTCTCCAAACCTATTTGTCGCTAGGCCTACCTCGGGCACAACGAGGCTCCCAAATTAGGACGCGAATTTACATTCCCGCAATATGTGTTTAAATACTACAAACTTTCAGAATCCTTACTAACTTGTTTACCGTTTATTTTTCTTTACTTTTATTATTATTCCCATCCCCTAGGGTTGGTTCGCACATACTGGCATCATCAGCATATCACACCAGATCCAGAGGCCCTCCACCTCCTCCTCCTCCGAGTGATCTGAAAAGCAGAGGAAAAGCTAAGATGGATGACTTGACTGGTATACGAAAAGAAAATGCTGAGAATGCAAAAACTTCAGACAGTCGGAGTACTCCAGCCCAGAATGAGTTGGTTTTGTGGTTGGAACAAAAGATACTGGAGTTACAAGGAGAACTTGAGCAGGTCCGCAACTTAGCAAACCTCTCCCTCACTCTGAACATCCCAGACGTTAACCAACAAAATGCTCAAAACCCAGCGCCTCCTCAAAATACGCCAAACCAACGTCCACAAAATCCTCCCGCACCCCATCAATATGCAGCTCCGCCTCAAAACCCCAATCCTTTACCGATACCCACTCCTCCACACACCATCATCAACCAACCCAGTACCTACAAACCACTACCTATCACACTCCTCAGAACACACCACAAGCTATTCCCGATCCTCAAAACTCCACCAACGATCACCACTACACCCAAATCCCTGGCACCTATCAAAACAATCCCATATACGTGGAAACACTATCTCACTCTGCTCACCCAATCTCCTATACATCAGAATCCGCTGAGAAGGACCTGCTCATCAAGAACATGGCCGAGGAACTCAAAAATTTAACAAGTCGAGTTCAGGGTGTCGAAGGAGGTAAAGGGATAGAAGGTTTGAACTACGAGGATTTATGCATACAACCAGATGTGGAATTGCCGGAGGATTACAAACCTCCCAAGTTCGAAATGTTTGACGGAACGGGTGATCCCAAGGTTCATTTGAGAACTTATTGTGATAAGCTCGTGGGGGGTCGGAAAAGATGAAAGGATTCGAATGAAGCTCTTCATGAGAAGTCTTACCAGAGATGCCCCGTCCTGGTACATAAGCCAGAATCCTAAGAAATGGGCCAATTGGGTGAGCATGGCATCAAACTTTATGGACCGATTAAGGTTCAATACGGAGAATGCACCAGATGTCTTCTATATCCAGAACCTAAAGAAGAAGCCAACTGAGACTTTTCGCGAGTATGCTACTCGATGGAGGTCAGAAACAGCCAAGGTCAGACTAGCATTAGACGAGGAACAGATGAACAAGTTCTTTGTCCGGGCACAAGACCCACAGTATTATGAAAGGCTAATGGTTATTGAGAATCATAAGTTCTCCGATATCATCAAACTCGGAGAAAGGATTGAAGCGGGCATTAAAAGCGGGATGGTGACAAATTTTAAGGCACTGCAGGCCACGAACAAAGCGTTGCAATCAGGTTGCATATCAAAGAAGAAAGAAGTAGGGGCACTAATGGAGACCCAAGGCCCAAAATCCCCACTCACATACTAAACACCTCCACCTACGTACCAACCCTCACCTCCCATATACTCTCAACCCGCCACCACCCATCACACTTATAACACCCAGCCAGCCTACTATCATTCACCTCCAACTCGTCTAAATTACCAGAAACCTCGACCTAATTTTGATCGCAAACAACCCAGACAATACACCGTTATCGCTGAACCCATCGACCACCTGTAAGAAAGATTGAAGGCCGCTGGTTCTGTCACCCCTATTCCTGTTGTGGTGATGGAGAACTCATCTCAATAGGTCAACCCAAATAAAACCTGTGCATATCATTCCGGTATGAAGAGGCACACCACTGACGAGTGCCGAACATTGAAAGATAAAATCCAGGCGTTGATTGATAACAAGGTCATACAGGCAAAGGAAGCTACACCCAACGTCCGAAATAATCCTCTCCCGGATCATCGGGGTGACGGGGTACATGTGATAGAGACGGATGAAGAATGGGATACTGAGGGATCAATCGAGCTTATTCGGGAAGGTGATGACTTTAAACCCACAGTCACACTCACTCCTATTGTGGTGCAAATACAATCGTCAGTCGAGGTTGAGGTAGCCACATCAGTTCCATTTGAGGTAGAGGTAGTTCCACCTGCAGCCACACCGGTTCCGTTTGAGGTAGAAGTGGCCACCCCTTTCACAGTGACAGTAGCAACCACACCTCCTTTCAACTCCAACGCCATACCTTGGGATTACATTGCCGAAGCTAGGCGAAAAGGAAAAGCAAAGATGGAAGAATCTGATGCCGCGCAAGAGATGACCACAACGGGAAAGATCTATACACCCGAACATTTGAGAGGATCTAGCAAGGAGGCTACTACTTAGCAACCTGTTATTGAAACCGGGCCAGACGATCTCTGTAGGAAAGTACAGGCGAGGGAATACTCAGTCGTCGATCATTTAAAGAAAACCCCCGCCCAGATATCCATCCTGTCGCTATTGCAAAATTCGGAAACACATAGGAGTGCTCTGATGAAGGTGTTAAATGAAGCTTACGTGCCCAAAAACATCACCAGTGGAGAAATGGCCAACATGGTAGGGGAAGTGCTGGAGATTCATAAGATCACCTTCCATGAGGATGAACTACCGCCTGAAGGGTTAAGTCACAACAGGGCACTACATATCACGGTACAGTTCGAAGACAAATTCATTGCCAGGGTTTTAATAGAAGGGGGTTCAAGCCTCAAACATTTGTCCGTTGACTACTCTGAATAGATTGGGCAAAGATTTCCACGAGATACGGGTTGGAAGTATGAACATGAAAGCCTTTGATGGGTCTCATAGGGCCACGATTGGGGAGATTAACCTTTGCTAGCAGATGGGGCCAACTTGGTCGATGTCGAATTCCAAGTGCTTGACATATCAGCTACATACAATCTTCTGTTAGGTCGACCTTGGATACATGCCACTGGAGCTGTGGCTTCCACGCTGCACCAGGCCGTGAAGTTCGAGTGGAACCACCAGGAGGTAGTCATTCACGGAGATGGGAGTAACCCCATTTACACCTGTCAAACTATCCCGGTCATCGAGAATAGAAGAAGGCTAGGTGGAGAAACTTATCACCACATTGAACATGTCAACGCAATTGAGAAGGACAAGTGGTGGAGTAACAAATAGAAAGCATACTAGCGTGGTCTGGGTACGAACCTGGCAAATGGCTTAGGAAGGAACTCCAGGGCATTACCAAGCCGGTACAGTTGAAACGTCATGGCACAACTTTCGGGCTGGGATACCCATATACTTGGCAGGAGTACAATGATTGGTCGTCGTCATGGCGTGGTCCTTATTACCCTCCCGAGCAACCGGTGCCACAACTGGGTCAGACTTTTCACCAGGCTGATACCATATGGGGAACTGCAGAGGAAGAAGCTTTAGCTGGGCTGAGGAATTTGTTCTTAGAGGACGAGGATATGGATTGCAGTGCGATAATTGAGGAGGAGGAGGAGGAGGAAGAAGGCCTCACCATTCAGACTGTAGAGAAGGGAGCGGTTCTCAAGAATGGACTGCCACACCATCCCAGGCCCGCCGAGTCCCTGGGTAGCTTGGCATTTAGCCTAATTTATTTCTATAGCCATGCTAGGCATTTCAGATGTTTTCAGTAATTTTGTTTTAAAGACGCATTTTAGATTCAAAATAGTTGCTCGATTCATCGAGCCGTACTTGTTTCGGATATTTTCAAAATTTAATCAATGCATTGCTATTTATTATTCATTATTATCTTTCATATTTTTTCTTTCTACAGCGTTATTATTACTTTTCCTGATGAACCGATGAATGTGACATGTAATGAGGCAACGCAACATAAAGATAGTGACTCAGAAGAAGAGGATGAAATACCTGAGGAAGTTGTCAGGGAGGTTGAGAACTTTGAGAACAAACCTAAGTCCAACCTGGACGAAACCGAAGCAATCAATTTGGGAGACGCTGAAACCGTAAAGGAGACTGGCATAAGCATTCACTTATCACCATCAGAGAAGGAAGAGTACATTCGTTTCCTGAAGGAATATGAGGATATCTTTGCATGGTCATATGATGACATGACCGGTCTGAGTACATCCATAGTGGATCACAAGTTGCCTACCAATCCAATGTGTCTGCCAGTAAAACAGAAACACAAAAAGTTCAAACCAGACATGAGCCTGAAAATCAAGGAGGAAGTCACTAAGAAAATCAAAGCTAAGGTTCTCAGGGTAGTAGAGTACCCAACCTGGCTAGCCAACATTGTACTAGTTCCAAAGAAAGATGGGAAAGTCAGAGTGTGTGTTGACTATCGAGATTTAGACAGAGCAAGTCCCAAGGACGACTTTCCACTGCCAAATATACACATCCTGATCGACAATTGCGCCAAGCATGAACTCCAATCCTTTGTAGATTGCTTTGCGGGTTATCACCAAATCTGGATGGATGAAGAAGACGCAGAGAAAATAGCTTTCATCACACCAAGGGGAGTATACTGCTACAAGATGATGCCATTCGGTCTAATGAATGCTGGGGCTACTTACATGAGAGCCATGACAACCATCTTCCATGATATGATACACAAGGAAATAGAGGTGTATGTTGACGACGTCATCATCAAATCCAAGAGGGTCGCGGATCAGATAGCGGATTTGAGAAAATTCTTTGACAGGCTAAGGAGGTACAATCTAAAATTGAACCCCGCAAAATGTGCATTCGAGGTTCCTGCAGGAATGCTACTGGGATTCATTGTCAGCCGCCAAGGAATCGAGTTGGACCCGTCCAAAGTTAAGGCTATTCAAGAGTTACCACCACCAAAGAGCAAGAAGGACGTGATGAGCTTCCTAGGACGCCTCAACTACATCAGTCGCTTCATAGCACAGTCCACAGTTATATGTGAACCCATCTTCAAAATGTTGAGGAAAGACATCCGAGACGAGTTGGACTGAAGATTGTCAAAAGGCTTTTGACAAAATCAAGGAATACCTGTCCAGACCACCAATCCTAGTCCCGCCAGAACCTGGGAGACCATTATTACTCTATCTATCGGTATTGGATGGAGCTTTCGGATGTGTTTTAGGACAACATGACGAGACAGGAAGAAAGGAGCAAGCCATATATTACTTGAGTAAGAAGCACACCTTATGAAGCACGATACTCTCTGCTGGAGCGCACTTGCTGTGCTTTGACTTGGATCGCTCAGAAATTGAGGCATTACTTCTGTGCCTATACCACATACCTCATATCTAGGATGGACCCTCTGAAGTACATCTTTCAAAAGCCCATGCCAACCGGGAAGTTAGCCAAGTGGCAGATACTGTTAAGCGAGTTCGATATCGTCTATGTAACTTATAAGGCGGTCAAAGGGCAAGCATTGGCAGACCATCTTGCTAAAAATCCTATGGGAGGAGAATACGAACCCTTGAAAACGTATTTTCCTGATGAAGAAGTATCCTTCGTAGGAGAGGATATTGCTGAAGCTTACGACGGTTGAAGAATGTTCTTCGATGGAGCTGCAAACTTCAAAGGAGTGGGCATTGGAGCAATGTTGGTATCAGAAGCAGGTCAACATTACCCTATATCTGCGAAGCTTAGGTTTCCATGCACCAACAACATGGCAGAATACGAAGCTTGTATCATGGGGCTCAATTTGGCCATCGATATGAATATACCAGAGCTGCTGGTAATTGGTGATTCGAATCTTCTGGTACACCAAGTTCAAGGAGAATGGGCTACGAAGAACACCAAGATACTGCCATACTTGTATCATGTGCAGGAGTTAATGAAGAGGTTCACAAAAATAGAGTTCAAACATATGCCCAGAATTCAAAATGAGTTCGCAAACGCACTGGCCACCTTATCATGAATGATACAACATCCAGACAAGAATTTCATCAATCCCATCACGGTGAAGATCCATAACCAGCCAGCTTACTATGCTCATGCTGAAGAAGAAACGGATGGAAAACCTTGGTTCCATGACATCAAAGAATATTTGGCAAGCGGAGAATATCCAGAGTAAGCAAACCATATTCAGAAACGCACTCTGTGGAGGCTATCCAATCACTTCTTCCAAAGCGGATGGACCCTGTATAGAAGAACTCCTGATCTGGGGTTGTTAAGGTGTGTTGACGCAAAGGAAGCTTCCAGATTGCTCAAGGAGATACATGCCGGAACTTGTGGACCACATATGAATGGTTTTGTCCTAGCAAAGAAAATACTCAAAGCTGGATACTTTTGGATGACCATGGAAACGGATTGCATCCGGTACGTACAGAAATGCCACCAATGCTAGGTACATGCAGGATAAAGGTACCACCAAATGAGCTCAATGCAACAAGTGCACATTGGCCCTTTGCTGCCTGGGGAATGGATGTCATCGGTCCAATTAGGCCCACTGCTTCTAACAGGCACCGGTTCATCTTAGTGGCTATTGACTACTTCACGAAATGGGTAGAAGCTGCATCTTACAAGGCTGTAACCAAGAAAGTCGTCGCAGACTTTGTCAAGGATCATATTG
Organism: Nicotiana attenuata; assembly: GCF_001879085.1. Lineage (NCBI taxonomy): Eukaryota > Viridiplantae > Streptophyta > Magnoliopsida > Solanales > Solanaceae > Nicotiana > Nicotiana attenuata. Next base: position 147,836 of record NW_017672230.1, on the reverse strand, counting down.
TTTGCCGATTCGGAATTCCCGAGTCCATTATCACTGATAATGCCGCCAATCTCAACAGTGACCTGATGAAAGCCATGTGTGAAACCTTCAAAATCAAGCACAAAAACTCTATGGCATACAGGCCTCAAATGAATGGAGCTGTGGAAGCTGCCAACAAAAACATCAAGAAGATACTAAGGAAGATGGTAGAAAATCACAAACAATGGCACGAGAAGTTACCCTTTGCCCTATTGGGGTACCGCACTACGGTCCGCACATCAACCGGGGCAACCCCCTGTTTACTGGTTTATGGTACCGAAGCTGTCATTCCAGCCGAGGTAGAAATTCCCTCTTTAAAGATCACACAGGAAGCCGAACTCAGCGATACAGAATGGATAAGGAGCCGCTATGAGCAACTAACCCTCATAGACAGAAAAAGAATGAACGCAGCATGTCACAATCAGCTTTATCATAACAGAATGTCCAGAGCTTTCAACAAAAGGGTCAAACCAAGGCAATTCGCATCAGGACAGTTGGTGCTGAAAAAGATCTTCCTGCATCACGATGAAGACAAAGGGAAATTCCCTCCCAACTGGCAAGGTCCTTACATGGTTCACTGGGTACTAACAGGAGGAGCACTCATACTTGTAGAAATGGAGGGAGAAGTCTGGCCAAAGTCGATCAATTCAGATGCAATCAAGAGAAACTATGTTTAGATTGTTCACATTCCTTCATATGATGTAACTGAACTACGCTTGACCTGATTCCCGTTTAAGAGGGGATACGTAGGCAGCCCTGTGGGTTCGGTCATAACTTTATAAAATCTTCATGTCCCCCAGCACCAGAAACTGGGGCAGAATTTTGAGGAGGGCCCTCAAAATTCCGGAGCAAGTCCAGCCAACGCCATTATATGCCAGACAGTCAGAAATTGGTTAAGAAACTAGGGCAGAATTTTGAGAAGGATTCTCAAAATTCCAGAGAAGGTTTAGCAAGTTTCATCGCACGCAAAACGGCACAAAACAGTTGAAGGATCATTTACCAAACTGGGGCAGAATTTTGAGGAGGACCCTCAAAATTTTAATACAAGAAAGCTGCAATGTCTCTGAAATGCGTTACAGTCATTAGTTCATCTAAAATTACTTAATATTTCACTATGTTTTCAAAAATAACTCTATTTCATCAGTAAGTGTATATTTTCGAAAACTCTATTTCCGTGGCAGCCAGGTGTTACCCAGGGCAAATTAAACAGGGCCTCCAGAATGGATCAAAGCACAGCGAGCAGACAAAGGCACGAACTAACCTCCCCTTTACAAAACTCACGACTTTTCTTTGGATGCAGGCACAGTGGACATAACAGGAGCATTCGCAAATATATACACGTAGCAAAATCACTATCCTTCGGGCCACCAGACACAAAATATATCTCCAGCTAAGACACATTCTACTCCTATTTGCTACGTGTTCACTGCATAGGGCTAAGCATTGCCTTCTCCTTGCATGAGACTAAGCCCTGTCTCAAATCTTGTATGAGGCTAAGCCCTGCCTCCCTTCTTGCATAAGGCTAAGCATTACCTTCTCCTTGCATGAGACTAAGCCTTGTATCGAATATTGCATGAGGCTAAGCCATGCCTCCCTTCTTGCATAAGGCTAAGCATTGCCTTCTCCTTGCATGAGACTAAGCCTTGTCTCAAATCTTGCATGAGGTTAAGCCATGCCTCCATATCTGCATAAGGCTAAGCAATGCCTTCTCTTCGCATGAGACTAAGCCCTGTCTCAAATCTTGCATGAGGCTAAGACCTGCCTCCCTTCTTGCATAAGGCTAAACAATGCCTTCTCTTCGCATGAGACTAAGCCCTGTCTCAAATCTTGCATGAGGCTAAGCCCTGCCTCCCTTCTTGCATAAGGCTAAGCACTGCCTTCTCTTCGCATGAGACTAAGCCCTGTCTCAAATCTTGCATGAGGCTAAGCCCTGCCTCCCTTCTTGCATAAGGCTAAGCACTGCCTTCTCTTCGCATGAGACTAAGCCATGTCTCAAATCTTGCATGAGGCTAAGCCTTGCCTCCCTCCTTGCATAAGGCTAAGCACTAACTTGTCCTTGTATGAGACTAAGCTCTTTCTCAAGTCTTGCATGAGGCTAAGCCCTGCCTCCCTATTTGCATAAGGCTAAGCACTGCCTTCTCACAGGGACTAAGCATTGTCCCTCCCTGCATAAATGTTACTTTATTCTAAACTTGGCACTATGTTCTTCCCTTGGGCTAAGATCTGCCACCAAACTCCACACAAGACTAAGCTTTGTCTTGCTATCACTTTCAGTGTCATATCTCTGCACTTCATGGGCTGACATATAGCCAACCTGTCCAAAGGCGTCATAGTCCGAAGGCATCATCCTCATAGCCTGAAGACACCATGCCACGGCTTGAGGATCTCTCAATACTTGCACATCATTATTCAAAGGCGTGATGGTGAGGCACCATCCTCATGGCCCGAGAATATCATTTCATGGCCTGCGAATCTCCTATCTCATTATCCATGGCCCAGGACGTCATAGTCTAAGGACGTCATCTGCTCTGTCCAAAGACAATCTTTCATGGTCCAAAGGGAATTTGCATCACGTCTAAATTCTCGCAATAATCTACATACTTGCATGCATCATATTTTGAGCTTTGCAGGTAATCCAGGAGGTAATCGTTCTTCAAACAGGAGCAACCCTCACTCTGGTTCCGCTCATACCATCTTCACCTTATCGTTATAACTGATTCCCCATCAATTACCCATCTTGCTCTGTGGCCATTCAGATATCTGGCCTATAATACATCCGTTATACCCCAGAATCATAATCATAACTCCATCCGATATTACCCTTCACAAAAGAACCTTTTCTGAAACTGGCTACCATTCCTATAACAACTTCATCGGCTTCATTCACCGTTGGGTCCAGAACTACACATGGCCTGATTTCTGTAAAGTCAGGGATATGTAGGCAGCTCAGAGACCAGGGTTCGGCCTCTAGTTTTCAAAATATCCCAATCGGTCAAAATAGATCATCATTTCTTCACCCGAAAACTCTTTCATCATTCCCGGGTAAAGAGGGGCGGCTGTTGATACCCAACTTTTCCCTCATATATTTTTAAATATGCATACATACTTTCAAAATATTTTACATGCATTTACAAACATGCACAAGTGTTTTACAATTTTTCTATAATTTTTAAAGGCCTTAAATCAATTTATTTCTGCAATTTTAATTATAAATATTCAAAAACTATACCTCATATTACTTTATGATGATTTAATCATCTAATTCATCATTTTTGCTCATATAAGTGTTCAAATATTTTAATTGCATTTTTACAATTATATTTGCATTTTTTAAGACTATAATTGCATATTTTGCAATAANCCTTTATTCCTAGCTAAATCTCCTTCTTCACTGTTTTCTTCAGCTTGTAAGTTCTTCGAGTTAGATCTGGGTTCTTCAATTCGTATCCCTTTTGGGGACACAAACAGCTCTAGCACTGCATTCCTTGTTGCCGAGGATCGTTGTTCATCAGTAGCATTCTTTTGCTGGTTCTGCTTAGGTCGTCCCCTCCCTCCCATGGCTTCCTAGCGCAGGTTAGCTGACCACGCTTTGTTACGCCGAGAGAATCAGTTAGAGAGAGATTGGTCTCAAATATAGCTAGTATTATTGCATTTTTTTTAAAGATCAGCTCAAAACGGAGTGAAACCTGCCAAGTGTCAAAGACCAATTGAAGTGGGGAACAAGAAGACCTAGCGCGGACCGCACTGTTTTGCCACGCGGCCGCGCTAGAAGATTCAGAGACTGGGTCATTCAAGGGCAATCTGCGCGGTCCGCGCTCTTTTTTACGCGGTCATATTCGCGTTATTAATTGTATTTTTTTTACAATTACATTTGCATTTTTAAGACTATAAGTGCATATTCATATGCATAACTGCATTATCTATACAAAAAATGATTTTTTATACTTTTATAATGTTAAGTAATTATTTTAGATCATCTTCATGCATAAAAATCATTTTTGTCATTTAATTAGCTATTTTCACAAATTGTTTTATTAATTAATTGGGTATTTAACAAATAACCCTTAATTAGGTTGAAATTAGGACCCCCAGCCCAATTTAAATTAACCTAAGCCCAAACCACCCCAGTCCTAGACCAAATAACCTCTACCCGACCCAAATCCCTTCTAATTGTGGTTGTTGATCTCTGAGATCAACGGTCCACAATCACCCTTTCCTTTTTTAACCCAAACGACCCTCTAACCCTAGTCATTCTCCACAAACCGCCGCTCCTGAATCCCCATCTTCTCTCTTCTCTCATAGACCACCCAAACCCTAGATGCGCCGTCACCCCTAAACCTCCCAAACCCCTATAATTCCTAACCAAATATGGGGTTATTTAGGGTTTTGCTACCCTATCTAACATATTACTTCTGCTGGTTGTTCGACTCTCGTTGTTTTCTAAGGAGGCCTCGAAGAGGTTCGACTCAGAGTCGACCTAGGCTTTTCGTTTCCTTATGAGCACCGCCTTGTGTTCATCAAGGTTTGTGAGTATCGTTGGTTTTGTGGTTGTGGTTAGATTTTCCTTTACCCCGCCCCTTTTCTCAAAACCCTCATCTTTTCAACGGGAATCTTTCAGATCTTTGTAGATATGTAGTGATTTTGAATTTATCCAATAGTTTTCGTTTAAAATCTCTTGTTCTCTTTATTGTTAATCGATTTTAGTGTCCCTCTAGATTAGGGTTTTGCTTCCTAGGTTATTTGTTGTTCAAATCTCTTTGTATAGGAAAAGATCTCGAGTTCCTATAGCATTTTTTCTTTTAAGATCCTCTGTTTTCCTTGTTGTTAATCAATCCTAATATTCTGCAAGAACTAGGGTTTCATTTCGTCTATTTCTGCGAAACTTTTCTAAAAATTCCTATGTGTTTGATTATCTTTTTCACTGATTCTTTCATGACTGAGTTCCAGTTTTTAGTTTGATTGATTATTTCATTACTCGCCTCAATATTTGCCCGTTATTCTTGAGTAATTGATTGATTACCTAAACTGTTTAGGTTTTGAAATTTGCTTTGTTTACTGAGGTGATTACTTCCTGTAATTTTGTCTACTTTCCTTATTTTAGGACTCCTAATTGGTACTACTTGCCTTAATTGTTCCTATTAATCTTAATTTATGGGTTGACTGCCTTACCAACCCCTAAATTGGTCTCTATTTACTTGTGCTACCTTATTTGTGACTAATTGCCCTGTTACTTGCCGGATTTTTGGTGTTCTGATTCTAATTGGCTATCAGACTTACCACTTACCTTATTTAGACCTCAATTCCGAGTTATTTTGGATACAATCCCATGATTTTTGCCTATTGATTGGCCCTGTCATGCCTAATTGATTGACTGATTGTTTTCTTTGCCTTATTTGCAAACCTTTAAATTGCTTTACCTTATTTACTCTACTCTACTCAATGCTATCTAAGCCTCACTCTTTTTCTCTAACACACACGCACACAGACATAGAAAGACATACAAAGTTCTTGCTCCATCACAATCTTCTACTCTTTGTTTGTTGCACTGTCTAGCCGGCTGGAAGCCAAGGCTAGACCTTTGGACCTTGTTTTCTTCATTCTTCTATTGCTATCTCTTAACTGGTATGCCTCCACTACTGCTATTCAATTAAAACCTATGTATTTCCTCACAATCAGCATGTCTTTTCTTCTATTTAACTAAATCTATGTGTTTCCTAATCAGTATGTTTACTGCTATTCAATTAAACTATGTGTCATGTTATCAGCATTTCTACTTTTACCTCATTAGATCCTTGTGCTTTATGTTTATTGTTCCTAATCAGCATGTTTACTGCTATTTAATTAAACCCATGTGTTTCCTTGTATTCAGCATGTCTACTTCTGTTTAACCTATGTGTTTCCTTGTAATCAGCCTGCCAACTTATGTTTAATTGAGCCTATGTGTTTCTTGCTTTCAGCGTGTTTACTTATATGTAAATTAGACCTATGTCTACTTTTTTCTCAACTGGCATGCTTCCTGCCTTGTTTTAAGTGTTCACCCCTAACAGACTAATAATTTCCATGCTCCCAATCCCTGCTACCCCTTTTGTATATGGTTGTCTGATTCATCCCACCATGCCATGTCTTTGTTTAGTGTCTTTCCCTATACTCACCTAGTAACAGCTAATAAACTAAGTTGAAACCTTGCTTGAAGTGATCCTGATTCTGTCTACTGCTGGAATTTTTTCTAAGTGTTGAATGACTCTGTTTGCTCCTTACCTCCTGAAAATCCAAAGCTATTTTCTTAAAACTATCTCCTATTTTCAACTCCTACTCTTAGAACACCTAGGGTCCTGCCCCTCCAGTGTGAGCATTGCCTAAGAGCCCATGAGACTCCTCTGAACTTTGACATACTAGGGCTGGCTCTCCAAAACTTGCTCACAAAAAGGCTTCTTTTTTTAAAAAAGTTTTTCTGGTTTGAGCATTGCCCGGAGTCCCTGAGGTCCTTGGGAACTTTGACACACCAGGATACCATCGAGTTCACTATGAGAATATTGGCATGTTCATACTTGGTCAAAGGCCTAGTTTTTTCAGGTTTACTTTTTGGGCCTATAGGCTCCCTATAGTTTAGCAGTCCCATTTCTGTAATTCATTCGTTCATTTTGGTCTGTAATTACAATTCTTGTAAAACAGATATTGGGGATATTAGTAAAATGGGAGGGACTTTTATATACGTTTTGTGGGAAATCGGGTAGAAATCCTGTTCTTAGGACTGTTATGATTATCTACCTACATTAGAAACCATGCCTATAGGGTGTTGTGAAAACATGCTTATAGGTTCATCATGTTATTTGCTCTAAGTTTCTATTTATGCATGTTCACATCCGCGCTAGAAATCATGTCTCTAGGTTAATTCAGCCTTAACAATCATGTTCATAAATTTTCCTATGTGCATTAGAAACCATATTCTAGGACTTTTATTGCACTCACCTCGATATCATACCGGCAGTCAAATCGTATAAAAATCAGTTTCTCAGTAGCAATCATGCCTATAGGAAATACGTATAAAAGCAATCCCAACACCTAGATATCTGACTTATATAAAATTAGTTCCGTAACGTTAGTGATTATTTTCAGCACCTAGACAGCATGCCTATAGGACCTAATGAACCAAATTGCCTGCTTAAAATCGTTTACTGGTTTATTGCCGTTCTGATTAACGATTAGATATCATGTTTATAGGACATCTCTGATCCATGCCTAGGCAAGCCTGTAGGACGACTAAAATCTTGAAATTATAAAACTGTGCTTTGTTTAACTGTTTGTGAACTGCCCAGGTTTAGCTAGTCCTAAAATCGGTAGGCAACTGATTAAGTATCTTCTGCCTCGCTTTAATAAAAAACACTGCATATGTTCTGCTCACCTAGATATCCTGCTATAGGACTTTCAAAGTGTCTGAAAACTGTTGTTTGAGACGTGCAATTGCCTGCTTATTTGTGGAGGTAAAATGTGAGCCTTTAATTGTTCCTTTATGTGACAGTCCTATTTGTTTTGCTTGTCGCTTAGATTTTCTCCTTTTGAGCACTATAGGAGAGGTTGTCCATGGAGAGTTTGAGAAGAGGTCGAGGTAGGCCTAAGAAGTACTGGGGAGAGGTGATTAGACATGACATGGCGCTGCTTCAGCTCACTGAGGACATGACCCTCGATAGGAGGGTGTGGAGGTCGAGGATTAAGGTAGAAGGTTAGTAGGTAGTTTATAGTTGTTCACCGATAGTCTTAGTAGAATGCATGTCCCTTCATATTCTTAGATTTTCTATTACGTTATGTGGTTGTGTTAGCCTCAGGTATTGTATTCCCCGCTGCTATTATTTGGTACTACTTATCCTTTATCTCACCCCTTCTCTTTTCTCTTCCTTCTTTCTTCCTTCCTTTCTTTCCTCTTCTTCTTTTTGTCCTTCCTGAGCCGAGGGTCTATTGGAAACAGCCTCTCTACCTGCATTAGGTAGGGGTAAGGTCTGCGTACAGCTTACCCTCCCCAGACCCCACTTGTTGGGATCAAACTGGGTTTGTTGTTGTTGTTGAGCACTATAGGAGAGTCTAGATCCACCTTAACTATAAGTTCTAAACACCTCCAGGACCATAAGTAAGGGACGGGTAATGCACGCATAGAGTACGTTTAATTAGAATCGCATATATAACCATTAAGGGGAGGGTAATCGGGTAGTAAGGGATATGATGACCTGTGCGCTAATGCTATGTGTAGCACCCCAACTTGGGGACGATTACCAAGTATTGCACAGAAGTGATCCTATAGGCTAAAAAACCTAGGACCCCTTTTACCCCTTGTTTTAAACGTAATATCTATTTGTCTAAATTGCTTTGTTTGCTTATAGGACTAATTCACCTAATTCGAGTTTGGCCGGGACCCACCGTTGTGGACCTCGAGGGGTGCCTAACACCTTCCCCTCAAGGTTATTTCGAGCCCTTACCCAATCTCTAGTAATGCAAATCAGTTTATGAGTTATTTGCTTTAGGTGCCCTAACGCACCTTAAATCCGTTAGGTGGCGACTCATCAAATCCATAACCAATTCCCAAAAGGAAATGAGTTGTTCCCAACAATGTCGAAACCCGGATTCTGCGAAGGAAAAAGGGGGCACGATAGCTACATTCTCAAGAGTCATAACAAAATGCAACTGATAGTTCAGGCCATCAATAAACCTCCTAATAATCTCCCTCTCTGTGGGAACCAACCAAAATGCGTGACGAGCCAACTCTGAAAACCTCATCTCATACTAGGTCATAGACATGCCCTCCTGACATAGCTGCTCGAACTGCCTGCGCAGCTCCTCTCTGCGGGTCTATGGCACAAACTTCTCCAAAAAGAGAACGGAGAACTCATGCCATGAAAGTGGTGCTGCACCGACGTGCCTTCTCCTCTCATAAGTCTCCCACCATATGAAGGTAGCCCCTGATAGCTGAAAAGTAGTAAAAGAGACTCCAATAATCTCCAGAATACCCGCCGTGCGAAGAATCGGCTAACACCTATCCAAGAAGTCCTGAGCATCCTCTGACTCAGTCCCACTGAATGATGGAGGCCTGAGCCTCCCAAATCTCTCTAGCCTCTTCTACTCCTCATCATTCATATTGGGACCCACCTAAGCCTGAGCAACTGTAACCGGCTGGGCTGGTAGTACCCCCGATATCTGAAGTCCCTACACCACCTGCTCTACAGTACGTGTGACGGTAGTATGAGTACCTCCCCCGTCCCGAGAAGTGGCTGGTGCGGTCTCAGTTAAAACCGCTTGAGCAAGGCTAGTGCATACCGTCAATATCTGGGACAAAGTCTCCTGAAGGCCTGGAATCACAATAGGCACAACTGGTGCCAGAGCTGGTCCCACCGGCTCAACTCCATCTGGAATCTGCTCGTAAGCTGGAGCAACTGGTGTGCTACAGGTGCCGCTCTAGCTATTGTATGAGCTGCACCTCGGCCTCTACCATGGCCTCGGGCCCTCGTGGCCCTAGCTGGTGGTACTAATGGTCATCTGTCTGATCCGGTAGCACGTCTCCTCACCATCTGTGAGAGAATAGAATAACAGAAACTTAGTTTTTGGAATCAACAATTAACACGAAGAGAATGCAAGAAAATGAAGTTTTCCTAAGGATTCTGCAGCCTCTTGAAGATAAGTACAGACGTCTCTGTACCGATCCGCAAGACTCTGCTAAACCTGCTCATGATTTGTGAGACCTATGTAACCTAGGCTCTGATACCAACTCGTCACGACCCAAATCTCACTTGTCGTAATGGCGCCTATTGCAATACTAGGCAAGCCGATAACCACAATAAATCGCACTATTATTTAAGTTGAAAATATATCAAAACAAGTTTAAAAGTACCATCTCATAAACACTAATACGAAAATACTACGACGCAATACAATGTCCTCCGAAAATCTGGGTGCCACTGTGTACATGAGCATATATACAATAACATGGTCTAGCACACTGTCTAGAAAGATAGAACGGTATAATAAAAACTGAAAGATATAGGAGGAGAGTCAAGGTCTACGGAAGCCCAAGAAGCTACCTCGAGAATCTCATAACTGATATGGCTCCGAAATTAGCAACCGCCGTGCCCGGAAGTACATGGGTCTGCACGAAGTGCAGAGAGTAGTATGAGTACAACCAACTCAATAAGTAACATGTCTGACCTCTGGGCTGAAAGTAGTGATGAGCTCAACAGTGCAGTCCAAATATACAAATAACAGTACAGAAATTTAGAGATGCTTTCAAGTTCAAAAATTAAAGCTCAAACAGGTAAAATAGGCCAAGTCTGAATAATATGAGTAATATGACATCTCTATATCTATATGTCAATGTGCATGTCTTATGTGATGCAACACAATGAAGGCCTCACGTACTCACACTCTCGAAGTACTCAATCTGACTATCTCAATTCTCACTCATCACACTCAATCACTCAGTACTATACAGGGCAGATCCAGCCCTAATGTAAATATCATGAATCAATAATTCAATATCAAGGGCAGATCCATCCCAAATGTAAATACTGTGAATCAATAGCAAGGGCAGATCCAGCCCAGGGTAGATCCAACCCAAATGTAAATAATAAGCTAAATCCTGGCATAAATCGATAGCATCTTCGCTCACTGTGGGTGTGCAGGCTCCGGAGGAGCAAATCTATCCCAAGCGCTATAATAAGCCCAATGCTGGCATAAACCAATAAAGCCTGATGCGACGTGCAGCCCGATCCCATAAATATCACTCACAAACAGGACATCGGCCTAGGGGTGGGCATATATCGGGTAAAACCGATAACCCGAACCGTTAATTACTTATTGGGTTATTGGGTTAACGGTTCAGTAACGGGTAAAAAATTATTTTTTATTAGGTTATCGGTTCGGGTTCGGTTTAGCAATTCTGTTATTGGGTAAACCGATAACCCAATAAGGGTTAACTAATTTACTAGTTTACCCTTAAGTATATACATACTAGGGTTTCATATACATGATTTCAAAAGTATATTACTAAAACTTATAAAAGCTATCTTTCTCAGAAAAAAGGAAGAGCATTAGCAGGAACTTGTTTCAATGGTTTAACAAGTTCAGCTGCCAAATGTGTAATTTATCAGGGGGTCTCCTTCACCTTAGAGATGGAGCTAATACTCAATATGTTACTTCCACAGCTTTTCTGTTTAGTGTTTATAGTGATTATCTAGCCAACCATAAGCAAAAGGCCAGCCGTGGTAACAAACAATTCAATTTAGCTGATCTCATGGCCTTTGCCAAGCAACAGGTAATGTATATCAGCATTTTTCTGATGCTTTTCGCAATTTTAATCTTAGCAATAAGCCATCCCTGGATAAAGATTTCAAACACGTCATACTCATGAGAGCTATTTCTATCGAAAATTTGGTCAGGCATTTCTGTGGGTGTAGGACAATACTCTTAATTTTAGCTTTACCTTATCGGGTAAACCGATAACCGAACCGATAATGATCAATAACCGATTAACCGATAACCGATAACCAATATCTTATCGGTTTGGTTATCGGTTTATCATATTTATAAACCGATAACCGATAGGCAAAACCGATAATATTCATAATCGAACCGAACCGACTGATGCCCACCCCTACATCGGCCTCACTCAGTCATCAATCTCTCTAGTCTCTCGGGCTCACAACACTCATGCTAAGCAGCCCAAATCAATGATACATGATGTGACAATTTATGATAACAGAGACTGAGATATTATATGAAATGATGAATGTTACTGAGTACCAAACTATAATTAACCAAATAATCTCAATAGCAAAGGACGACCACGGTGGGTCTCAATAATACCGGCACATAGCCTAAACATGATTTCTGGTATATATCACGGCTCAAGTGCTCTAACACATAGAGTACAGTAATAATGTTCATATAAGATAGTTACACAGTTTCATAGAATCGACCAAATCACAATTACTACGATGCACGCCCACATGTCCGTCACCTAGCATGCGCGCCACCTCAACACCAATCACATAGCATGTAAATTTCATGGATTCACACCCTCAGAACCAAGTTTATAAGTGTTACTTACCTCAAGTCGTGCAATTCCCTACTCCAATATGCCCTTGCCTCGCGAATTGGCCTCTGAGCACCTCGAATCTAGGCATAAATAATTCGATACAATCAACACGAGATATAGGAATCAGTTCCTTAAAAAGAGCTAAGTTTCAAAATTAAAATCCGAAAACTCAACTCAAAAGTTAATAGTGGGGCCCACGTCTCGGAATCCGACAAAAATTACAAAATCCGAACCACAAGTCCAACCATGCCAAAATTACTCAAATTCGGCCACAACTCGGCCTTCAAATCCTCAATTAAAGTCGATGAAATGTTCTACCATTTTCATCCTAAAACACTAATTTTAATGATAAAAACAACAATGGATTCGTGTAATTTAACCAAAACCGACTTAGAATCACTTACCCCAATCCTCCTGGTGAAAATCCTCTCCAAAATCGTCAAATTCCGAGGTTCCCAACTCAAAATACGAAATAATAGCTCAAAGGTTCGAAATAGAGGACTAATAACATAGCCAGACTTCCTTCTTCGCATTCACGGCCTTCCCCTCGCGTTCGTGATGAACAAATTTCTCAATAGCCATTTTCAAATTATGCCCAGACAGCCTGTAGGGTATAAACTATAAAATTTTGCACAAAACTCCAAATGACAAACGGTTTGACTTTCTAAAAGCTAGACAAAAGGGCTACAACTTTCGTTTTTGGATCATCTCTAAATTCCTTATAGATTGCCAGATATAAACTTCCAAAGTCAGACAACGGACAGCAGGAAATCCTTCTTGGCCAACGCGAGAGTCTTTTCGCGAACGCGAAGAACAAAATCCTAGCAGCCAAATCCTTCTTCGCGAACGCGAGAGGCTCATCACGAACGCAAAGAACAAAACCAGACATTGGAAAACCAACATCCAAAGTAGCCCAAAATGATCCGATAACACCAGAAACTCACCTAAGGCCCCCGGGACCCCAACCAAATATAGCAACAAGTCCTAAAACACAACACGAACTTAGTCGAGGCCTCAATTCACATCAAACTACGCTAAAACCATGAATTGCACCCCATCAAGCCTAATGAAAATTAAGAAATTCCAGCTTCTACGTTCGATGCCGAAACCTATCAAATCAAGTCCGATTGACCTCAAATTTTTCACACAAGTCAGAGATGACATAACGGACCTATTAAAATTTCCAGAACCAAAATCCGAGCCTGATAACCATAAAGTCAAATCTCGGTCAAACTTCTTAATTTCCAAAACTTCTAATTTTCCAACTTTCGCTGTTTCAAGCTAAATTCAACTACGGACCTCCGAGTCACTATTCGGACACACTCCTCATCCAGAATCACCATACGGAGCTATTGGAACCATCAAAACTTTATTCCGGGGTCATTTACACATAAGTCAACATCCGGTCAACCTTTTCAACTTAAGCTTCCAACCTTGGAACTAAGTGGCTCAACTCATTCCGAAACATTCCCCGAACCAAACCAACTACCCCGGAAAGTCAGATAACAACAATTGAGCATAAAATTAGCAGTAAATGGAGGAACGGGGCTATAATACTCAAAACGATCAGCCGGGTCGTTACACTTCATTAGTTCATTAAGCTTGACTTGAGGTGTGATTCCTGATTTTGATGTTGTTAGTAATATTTGAAAAGTCGAGTAGGTCTGAATTATGATTTAGAACTTGCATACAAAATTCAGGGTCATTCAGAGTTGGTTTGATAGCATTCGGACGCTTAGTTGAAATTCTAGAAGTTCTTGAGTTCTCCCTTAAAATTCCATGCGTGTTGATCTAGGATTCATGGTTTCGGATGTTATTTTGGTGATTTGATTGCGCGAGAAAATTCACATGATGTTTCTAGACTTATGGGGATGTTACGCGTCGAGCCCCGAGGGCTTGGGTGAGTTTCGGCGTAGTTTCGGGCCATTTTTAGGCCATTTTCAGTTGCTGTTTTTTGGCTACAGGGGTCTACATCGCGATCGTGAACATTTGGTAGCATTCGCGAAGAGGAAACTGCAGTTTGGGGCATTGTGAATCGCGATCGCGTAGGAGGATTTCTGCTGCACAGGGCTGACTTTGGAAGCTTATATCTTGCAATCTTTAAAGAATCAGGAGATGATCAAAAAATAAAGGTTGTAGCTCTTTGTGTCTAGTTTTCAGAAAGTCAAATCATTTAGCATTTGGAGTTTTGTACAAAACGTTATGGTGGATACACTACAGGCTGTCTGGGAAGAGATTGGAAGTCGCTGTTGAAGAATTTATTCATCGCGCTTGCGAAGAGATGTCCGCGATCGCGAAGAAGGAAGAATGGGCAGTGGATTTAATGTCCATTTTCGGACCTTTGAGCCCTTTATCCATATATTGAGTTGGGGACCTCAGGATTTACGATTTTTAGGTGATTTTTACCATATGGATTGGGGTAAGTGTTTCCTACTCAGTTTTCATTATATTTCATGATTCCATGATTATTTTCATCCTTAATGAATTGAATGGAAGAAAATGCGAAAATTTTGTAAAATCTTTCAAAATGTAAAATGAGGATTTGAAGGGTGATTCGATATCGGAATTTGATAAGTTTGGCATGGTTGGACTCGTATCGGAATGGGTTTTTGGATTTTGTGAATTTTTATCGGATTCCGAGGTGCAGGCCCGGGGTTGACTTTTTAGTGTAAAATTAAAAGTCGAAGTTTTATTATCCGGTATTGTTTCTTATGAGTTTTAATTATGTATGAAATTATTTTGGCTAGATTTGGGCCGTCCGGAGGTTGTTTCACACGAGAAGGCCATTTTAGAGTTTCGGCATAGCTTCGTTAAGGTAAGTATCTTGCCTAACTTTGTGTGAGAAAATTACCCCTTAGGAATTGAGTCATTTGTGCTGGTTGTCAAATATGAAAGCCGTATACGCGAGGTGACGAGTATGTACTCGGGCTTATATGTGAAAATACTATCGGATTAAACTCTTAGGCAGCCTTTATGTATTTATTGGAATTGTTAGCACATATTATATCCTCTATTCATCATGTCCGTTAGTACATGCTTTATTGGAAGTTGTCGTTACATGTCACATTCTTTACTTGCGAGTTTTGCTCTTATATGCCTATTTGGAATTTTTACCACTTAAATCATTACGTGAATTCTTTTATTTTCGAATTGCCATTTCGTGGAAATACTTGCACTATTGAGCTTATCATTAAATAATTAATTTGAAGTTGAAGTGATCGAGAACCATTAATTTATTTACTTTACTTGAAGTGGTGTTTAAAAGAGGTGTTGTTCCTTGTTGAGTTACTTTTCAGTTCATGTTGTTGAAACTGGTATTGAGCTATAAAGGTTGTGATTTACATTGAGGCAAAGTGTTAAGTTGTGAAAAACTATTTAGGGATGGCGAACGGTGCGGTGCGGTGCGGTTGCAAGGCGAACCCGCATAAACCCGCAAAGATTTCAACATGCCCCGCCCCGCATAGCATTTGCACCCGCATCCACCCGCCCCACACCCACACCCACACCCGCGTCGACCCGCCACGCATAAAATTATTTTTCTTTTTTTTGCTAGTTTGTTTTAATTAATTTTATTGCTGATTTTCGATTCCATCAACCAACTGAATTGTTCAATTGGATTTGAGTATTTTGAAATTCATTTTGGGAATGCTAAAAATGACAAACATTTGAACGTTATACAATTCTGGTTGGCTGGTATTATTTAGTTGTATGATTTTTTAAGTGACAAAAATTTAGATAATAATTTTGGTGTAACAACTTTTCATTAGATGATTAAGTGATAAATATTAATAACTTAATCATAAAAATATTTTTCTAAACTACATTTTATATTCCGTTAAAAGTCTAGCTTTTTTCTTTTATTCAAAATTTCTAACTTAATTAACATTTCACTAATTAAAAGGTGTACTTGAAAGAGAAGAAGTTATAAATGATTTAGTTTGTTTTTATTAATATTTAAACAGATATTCTACCATTTTTGTCGCATACCTTGCTTATGAGTCATGTTATACTGGGTAATACAATAGGACCAAATCCAGTAAACTTGTGCGAACCCGCAAAAACTCGCGTAGACCCGCAACCGCCCCGCACCGCATTAGCCTTTTAAAAAATTATTTCAACCCGCCCCGCAACCGCCCCGCACCGCGTAGCTTTAAACCCGCTCCGCCCCGCATAACCTTAAAACCGCCCCGCACCCGCATCGCCCATTTGCCATCCTATACTATTCTATTGAGTTATTCACTTTTGGTTGTTTTGTTGAGACTTTGTGTACATTGTGGTTGAGTCGTGGGAACCTTATTGTAAAAGAAAATATTGTTATTGTTGATTTCCTTGGCAAGTTGTGATATTTGAAACGCATGCGGTGAGATAAGGTGTGCTTGATACGCGTGGCTAGTAGGGGAGGTACTAGAAGTCATGCGGTGTGATAAGGCAGGCTAAAACGCGGGATGCTATTTTAGGAAAATGATTTCTTAAGAAACAACTAAATGCAAGGCTCCTGCGGTGATATAAGGAAAGATTGTAAATTTATTTATGATTGAGCCTACGGGGCGGTACCTCGGTAGCGACACTTGTTGACACTTTTTAATTCTTCACTTGTGTTTTTGTTGTTTTGTTCCGTGTCATAATATCCCTTGTTTTCTTCTGTGATGCATTGATTGCCCTAGTTCGATGTAGATATTATCGGTGTATTTCTTTAATCATCTCATTCCTATTATTTTCATTATTGTCGTTATTGTACTCAGTATTGTTGAGCCGAGGGATACGTGTGGTTGTGGTATTGAAATTATTTTTAAGAAATATTATGGCATGTGGTGCAAGTCATTATATTGTATTGTTATGTTTTTGGCACACGTGATATTGTTGAGAGGATTATCGGGGTGTTTGCACATTAGTTGTCCATGCTATTGTTGTTATTGATATCTTCAGATGCGACGTAACAAGGGGGGCTGTATATGTGGGTTGCGCATGTGGCGAGACAAGGTGGGAACAATATTTTGCGCGTGCGGGAGACAAGGCGGGCATTTACTTTATTATTGCGCATGTGGCGAGACAAGGTGGGCTATGTCAGAGAATGATTTGTGATGACTTGTGATGGCCTGGGGACATTGTTATTATTGATATTTGTGTAGTGGTGTGCCTATCTAGTGTGAGTTGTGCCTTGTACATTTTGTGGTGATCGTTTTTTATGTGCCATTCATTGTCTCTAATCTTACTTGTTGACTTGAGTTGTGGTAGAACACTTACACAAGCATACACGTAATTAATCACCCATATCGGCTTAGGAAGATGAATCTTGATGTTATTGGCACGTGAGTTGTCCGTGAGATTGTGATTTGAGATGTTGGAACGAGGTGCCGTAAGTATATGATGGTGGGTTGAGACCCGCGATTTGTGATTATGAGATGAGGTACCACGGAGAGACTTTGTTGTGAAAAACTTGTGATAGACAACTTGATTAATTGGTTGTCCTTTGTGTTCTTTATCTGGTTTTAATGATGTTGTATTCTTATTATTTTACTGCCTATATGCACATGTTGAAATTGTTTCTATTTACTGATTCATGCCTTCCATTATTAGTTGTATATTGTTATACAGCACGAGTTATTTGACTAGTGAGTATCTTGACTGTACCTCATCACTACTCCACCGAGGTTAGTCTTGATACTTACTAGGTACTGACCATGGTATACTCATACTACACTTCTGCACATTTTTATGCAGAGCCAGGTATTAGAGATATCGAACTCGGGCAGAGTTAGCATATCGGTCGTGAGGATTCAAGGTAGAGCTGCTTGGTTGTCGCAGTCCCTTGGAGTCTTTCCTTATATTGTACTGACAGCTATTATTTGAACAGTATTGTATTCCGATCCTTGAGATCATTCCATGTATTCAGCTAAAGCTCGTGACTCAGTATTACCAGTCTTGGGAGGTTGTATGCCTATTACTGTGTAGGTTTATTTCTGCTTTATTTTGGTACTTGTATTAAATTCTATTTAAAAATGGCTTAAATTGTTATTGTAATTGGCTTACCTAGTCTTAGAGACTAAGTGCCATCACGAAGCCTGTGGTGGGATTTCGGGTCGTGATAGGACCATTACTAAAAATCAATAACTGCACAAAATAAGCAACTAGAGGACGATATGCAAGACTATGCATCCTGGCCCCAATAGGCAAAACACTACCAACATCAGTGTTATGGGGAACCCACCTCCAGCAGATACATTATGAGGACACCAACCCCCTATGCACCCTATGCGGATGCTTAGGGCATAAACACAATCAATGTACAGCAAAGACGCAACCACAGGCAACCACATCAAGAAATGAAGAAAGTACAAGCTAAGCAGCATCTCAAGGGCCTTGGAAAACAGTGGTATACCCAAAGAGAAAAGGCAAAGAGCAGGTAATGCTCAAAACCAAAGCCCAGTACCAATTATAGTACCAGTAGTTATGGCAGACGCAGGATTGGGCACTCAAAGTAAGGAAGCTCAAAAGGAAAAAGTGAGCAAGGAAGAACGGAGTAGAACCACTACCATCATCAAAGAGGAAAGATCTATGGTCAAAACTGACGGAGGAATACACATCAGCACTGGAGCAGACATCAAATCTACAGTATCCAAACCTTGAAAAAATATGCACAGTACCCACAATTCTCACATGAATCCTTCCGCTAATACCAAGCCACGTCACTCAAATTTCAACCACCAAGTGAAGCCTACTCAACCACAAAAAGAGCCAAAAATACACTTGTAGAAAAGGTATCCACGTCCCTACATGACGTGGCATGTGATGAAACATACACACACGGTGGGAAACACACAAAGTAAAAATCTTCTACATCCTCTATACACACGCATAACCCTTTCTCTATACTATTAGGTACACTAACTAACAACATCCTATACAAAACCTATGTCAATAGCAAATCAGGTAATGCCTACCCCCTCCCACTTATACCCCTCCAAACAA
Source organism: Nicotiana attenuata (assembly GCF_001879085.1). Taxonomy (NCBI): domain Eukaryota; kingdom Viridiplantae; phylum Streptophyta; class Magnoliopsida; order Solanales; family Solanaceae; genus Nicotiana; species Nicotiana attenuata. The sequence goes on along the minus strand of NW_017672230.1, from coordinate 128,773 downwards.
TCAAATTACCACTGCGCCCCTACAATCCAAAAATAACCTTTCCACCAAATATCTTCCTAATAACTCCTACCCTATTACTAAATCACCTAAAATAAATGACCAAAAAATAGTTCCCGCTGAAACAATTGTATCAATAAATATTTTAGCCCAAAAATGGCAGCCAGGCCACATCCTATTACTGAAGAAGCTCATTTAAATATATCTGATCGTGATATATACACACACACAATAAAACCCTCGATATTAGCTACTGTACCCCCACCCCTATCTAGGGTAGAAATGATCGCCATTGACAGTGCATTAAATGCACGACAGGTAGCTGCAACACCAAATCCAACCCTAAGCGATTTCGTTTCAGACTGCTTAAGTGTCGGTGGGTCAAATCCCATCAACCCCCATCAACATGATGAACCCCTACCAATACCTACTCATGCCCCTTCTTCGCACAATCAATATAGTAACCACACTCCAATCCAAACCACTCCACAACCAAACGCAGAACACTCTCAAACACAAAAACTGGAAAATGCCTCGATCACCTCTAAGAAACAATGCACGCCGGAACTACGAGGAACCAAGCAGGAGAAATCTGGGGAACGATGCACGCTACCAACAACCTCCCTTCCCAACTCATCATCTTCCCTAAATAACGGACACTCAAATACACTCAGTCACTCAAACTTTCTACCTTGAAACCCCATTTCCTCCGATAGGTTACAGCTACCCCTTGAATGGATACTACAACCCCTACAAGTTTCCTCTAGCCTACAAAAACAACCTCCACCTACACCACCAACAGTACCACCATCAAGCAATCCAAACTCCACTACCGCAACAACAGGAGGAAGCACCACCACAACAACTTCCAAGGCACTGGAACTTCGACTACATGGTCCAACAAGTAACTTTGTTGATGGAGAACACGACCACCCTATCACACTATGTCTCCCAAGGACTCCACTCAAACATGAGGATGCAGCATACGCACCAACTACTGCAAGTCCAAGAAATCATATCACTGAACTCAACAATCAGATTTCGGATATGCACGCAGCAGCAACCACACAACAAGCAACAAACCAACCTCCGCGATGGAATACACCCCCACCACCCAACTCATGGAGCTCATCTCCAACTATGGCGCCCCAGCACGCTTCACCAGAACCACAGGAGGAAGAACATGTTGTACCGATCTTGCCACAGTTCCTACTGGAGGAGCTACAACGCTTGGAAACTCCATCACCACCACCAAGGACAGCAGGCATAGGTCCATTTCAGGCAAGAATCCTAGATCAAGTTCTCCATAATATCACAATAATGGAGCCTCATACACTCACCCTGCCCCAAAACTCCAAAGAAAATTCTTTATCGGTGTCCCTCCACCGGTAATGAAGATGGGCATCAACATGAGGATCTACCCCATTGACCCCTTATATTATTCCATTGTGATGGTTCCAACACTGAGGGAGCAAGCCCCTTACAAGGAGACCACAACTACCAACAATTGTCTCTTGCTATGAATCCCACGAGGAATCATCAAGAGAGATCAGCACAAATACACACCCTTAATAAAGATACTACTATGAAACTGTAGGGGAGCAAATGGAGCTGATTTTAGAAGGAACCTCAGAGCAGTCCTCTCCTGGAACAATCCCAACATGGTCTGTCTCACTGAGACAAAAATGAAGGAAACAACCGATGAAGCACTAATGTTGGATCTAGGGTTTACCAACTTGCTACACGTTGATACAGTAGGCTATTAAGGTGGGCTGATTATGTTGTGGAAGGAGCATGAAGTGGCACATGTGGACCCCATTGCAGCCACCAATCACGAGATCATGCAAATGTCCAGGTAGGTCTTACTAGCCCACTCTGGATACTTTCTATGGTTTATGCTAGTACTAGGTTTAATAATAGAAAATTTTATGGGATAACCTAGAACAGATCTCTATATCCCATGCACTACCTTGGGTCATGTGTGGGGATTTCAATGAAATTACTTCTGTTGCGAATAAATTTCGGGGAAACCATATTAATAATAATCGAGCAAATGCCCTACTAACTTATCTCCAAAATATCAACATGGTCAATCTGGGGTTTACGTGCTCCAGATTCACCTGGTAAAACCTTAGAAGTACTAGAAACAACCTAATCTTGGAAAGACTAGCTCGCTTCTATGCAAACCTATCATGTCTTAGTCTGCACCCTGATTCCACTATCACACACCTTCCCCACACCTACTCAGACCATTGTCCCCTCCTATTGTCTCTATAAAAAAATAACGAAGCCTAATAATTTATTTAGGCTGGAAACCATGTGGTTCAGCCACCCGAACTTTAAAAATATTGTTAATTACCACCGGCATCAACCTCCATATATCTTATTGCTCTAGAAAACTTTACAAACCATGCCAAATATTGGAACAAGTCTATTTTTGAGAATATTTTCCACACAAAAAAGGTCCTACTCGTAAGACTAGCAGGACTCCAAAATATGAACAATCCTAATAAGTCTTTATTCTATCAAAACCTAAAAAATAACCTTCGCAGAAATATAATTTGGTTCTAAAAAACGAAGAAGATTTTTGGATGTTAAAATGTAGAGTGCAATGGCTAAATGAGGGCGACGCAAATACTAAGTTCTTCCACACTTCTATTATCTAAAGAATAAGATGTAACATGATATTAGGATTAAATGACTCTATAGGTAACTGGACATACGATCATAAAGAAATTAACTCTATTATCCTAAACCAGTACACCACCATTTACTCATCTGAGCTTAGGTCTAGCAACATTACATCTCACGAATGATTTGGGTATGCTCTATCAGAGGAGGATAGAAGCCAGATATCAAAGCCCATTCCGGAGGAAGAAATTCATAGAGCAATTAATTCATTCAAACCCTTTAAAGCGTCTGGGCCAGATGGACTACATCCAAATTTCTTTCAAAAGCACTGGAATTCCACTAGATGCGCTATAACCCAAATTTGCAAAGATGTTTTTGAATCTTTACCATCCCAAGTGAGATAAATACCACCTTTATCACACTCATACCAAAAGTTAAAAACTCTGAACACATATTCTTATTTAGACCAATCAGCCTATGCAACATAGTCTATAGAACGATTACCAAAACTATTGTCAACAGGATTCGTCCATTCATCAAACATCTCATTAGTCCCAATCAATGCAGTTTCCTCCCAGGTCGAAGGGGTGTTGACAATGCAATCATAGTGCAAGAAGAAATCCACTCCTTCAAACGCATGTCAAGATGCATGGGCAACATGCTGCTTAAACTAGACCTAGAAAAAGCGTTCGATAGACTAGAATGGTCCTTCATATGCAAATCACTTTACAACCTAGGCTTCCCCACCAAACTAATCAAACTAATCATGAATTGTATCTCCACCTCCTCCATCTTAATTATGATAAATGAAAAACCAACAAAATTCTTTGAACCGTCGCGAGGTCTTCGACAAGGAGACCCACTATCCCCCTACATCTTCATCATTTGTACGCAGTCATTATCCCACAAAATTGATCAAGCAACAGCCAATAGCGACTGGACACCAGTCAAGATTAGTAGATCGAGGCCACCAGTCTCACACTTGCTTTTCGCAGACGACCTCATACTATTCGCACGTGTTGATCTACATAACGCCAGCTCTATTATTAATATATCCAATTCACTCCACCACTAATCAGGGCAAAAAATCGATTTCTCAAAATCAAAAGTTTTCTTCTCCAAAAATATTCCAATCAACAAACAAGATTGCCTTATCAATGCCCTAAATAATTGCAAGTCTACTAACTTTGGTAAATACCTTGGCTTCCATCTGACAAACCATTCCCTTAAAGGCAAAGACTATCAATTCATAATTGACAAAATGAACGACAAACTTTCAGGCTGAAAAGCAAAATCTCTCAACATGGCAGGTAGAACCACTCTCATCTACTCAGCATTAGCCTTCACACCAAATTATTCCATGCAAAACAATTTACTACCAACTTCCACTAGGAACCACATAGACCGTGTCCAACAAAATTTTCTATGGGGATCAACTCCGGAGAAAAGGAAAGTACACCTTGCTAACTGGGAGACTGTAACAACACCAAAAATGCTCGGAGGGATGGGGCTTTATAAATCCAGTGAGAAAAATTATGCAATGCAAGAAGGGTTACCATGCGATTCCATAAGAGCGATCAATCCTTGTCGGTAAAAATTCTTCAAGCAAAATATGTTCAACATAGACGTGCAGGAACATACGAGGCTAAACCTGCTGATTCATACATATGAAAAAGCATGACCAAAGCAAATGTCCTATTTCACACGGGGCTATCCTGGAACATAGGAGATGGAAAAAAATCAATCTCTATAACGACAACTGGATTCCTCATAATAATTGTTTGCGCAACTCAATACAAGGGCCTCTACAATATATGGAGGAACAACAAATAGTGTCGTCAATCCTTACAAATCATTCGTGGTATTTGGATAGATTATCCATAACCCTACATCCTGATACTGTAGATCAAATCAAAAATACCTACATCCCATTCTCAACCAAACCTGGCCAATCTTTCTGGAACCAAATATCTCTTGTAAACTTTACCGCTTTGGCAGCTTAAGAGTTTGAATAAGTTGAAATCTTTCTTGTGGCTACTTGTACATCACAAATTACCTACTAAAGACTTCCTGTTAAAAAAAAATATACTCCAAATAATTTTTTTCCAATTCTGTCCAACCGTAGTGGAAGACATACACCACATATTCTTCTCATGCAAAAACTCCTACCACTTATGGTCTTTGTTCAACCTACAAAGACCTCAAGTACACAACTTTGTCCACTGCATAAAGGATACGTGTCACAAAGACACTACCATCCACACAACAAATGCTTCCTTTAAAACTCCAAACTCCACTCTACTGCCTTTTATCCTTTAGAACATTTGGATTAATAGGAACTCAAACCTCTTCAATCTTACTTCATCTCTAACGTGACACAAAAAAATCATGACACAAGTTACAGAATTCATTTCACTCGCCCAGATTACTGTGACATCAAATCCTACGCTTTAAATACCAATAAGATGGCTCCCACCTACTAGCCACTACAAGCTAAATATTGATGGAGCTTATGACAAAAACAAACAAGTCAGTGGCACTGGTGAACTCATCAGAAACCACAATGTCAATTGGATATTATGCTTTGTGTAGAAGGTAGCTGCACTCTTCATGCTGAACTGCTGGCACTAATAGCAGGACTAGAGCTCACCTTTACAAAAAAAAAAAAAAACTTTCCTACTATAGTGAAAAGAGATTCACAAGTATTATGTAACTTATTTAAAGATGAACAACCCTTCTACTCACATCTTCTTCATGATTGCAGTTTTCTTCTTGATGCTGTTGGAGTGGAATTGATATATATATATATATATATATTGGGAAGGCAATTCTATGGCTGACACTCTGGTAAACTATGGAAGCTCCAAGCAACCAACAACAAAGGAGGGAGATAACACTATGTTCTGGGAAACACATCCAGACTTTATTTTACATGTTTTTAATAAAGACAAATTGGGAAAAACTACCATGCGGTCTATCCCTATGTTACGTAACAACTAAACATTTCCATACTTTTAATATAAGTCTCTACTGAAAAAAAGGAAAAAGAAAAAGAAAAAACGTATTAAGATTACTCTTAGAATGAGATGATTTGATAGTATTTATTTTGTATTTACTATTTACCTTCAAAACTAGTACTCCTATCAGCCATGTGAACACTTGTCCAGTATTCTTTTTTCTTTTTTTATTGTTCCATAAAAGATAGCCATATCAAAACTTATGATTAACTTTTTTAAAAAAAATTCCAATTGTGGGCTTTTTGTACTATCTAAATATAGCAAAAGTATATGTTTATCTTTGTCATTACAGGCAGGGGTAAGGTCAAAACTTTACCCTTTTCAGTCCCATAATGCATAAATATACTGGTATACTGTTATTGTTGTATATACTTATCTTGGGATTCTTTAACTGTTTGTTTCTTTATTCTTTTTACAATAACTTTTTCAATGCAAGAATCCTGTATTAATAGAATAGTATTGTAGTACTCGCGCTTTGGCTGGCAAAGGCAAACTACATAACCTGACTTCTAGCCACGAAGGAATAAAATACTTTTCAGCATCCTATACTAACCTCGAGATGGAATATAAGAATATATTTATTTCATATTTGGTATGAATAATGAAATAAATTTTATATTGAAACAATGGGATTGGGTTAGGTAATCCGTAGTATATCCCAGGCCTATGAGATATCCTTATCTATCTCACATGATAATCAAATGACCCTATTAAAATCATATACTAGTAAATTTTAAAAGCTATAATTGTAGTTACATAGTTATTAAATGTAATAACATATTTAAAATTATATATTTTAATTTTTATTATATTTAAATATATAAAGAGTATATATTAATATTAATTTAATTTAAACAACGTGTAAATCATTTAGCGAAGGACCACCTCAAATCCTTTTACCCAACCTAGCCGGATGCCAACGATTTGACATCTCATAATTGCACAAATACACGCACGTACCCCACCAACCGACGCTCTATTATTTTGTTTTATTGAAGAAGAAGCACCCTTCTCTTCTCTTACTTTTATTTTCTTCCTTTCTTCTTCATCATCAATTTTCAGCTCATTACTCTGCACCTTCCTTTTTCGTAACATACATACCCATATTGCGTTTCCTTTATCTTTGTTAGATATATTAATTAATAGCAGTCAGTTGTAAGAATTACTGCCAATTCTTTGTAGTTTTCTTTCAGTTTCAGTTTTGACAAAAAAAATATGGATGAATTTGGCGTTTTGGTTGAGAGATATGGCGTTAAAGTTCAAGGTGGCAAGTCAACACCGATGGCCAATTTGAAGGCTAATAAAGCCAATTCCACCAATGGCTTTCCCTCAAACCTTGGGTTTAATTCGGGTCAAAACTCGGGTTACAGCTCCGATCCATTTGACGGATCATTTGCGAATGATCTCGATGGAATTTTTCGGTCCAAGAGTTCACAGAATTACGACAATAATGATATTTTCGGTGGCGTTTTTGCAAATTCAAAGCAGCAGAATAATGTTGATATTGAATCAGTGTTAGGTGGTTCTAATAGTAATAATAACAATAACTATGACGGTAATAATTCGTATGATGATTTTGATTTGTTTGGTACGGCACCAAAGAGGAGTGACTCAATTGATGATTTATTTGGGAACTTGGGATTGAAATCGGATGGTCCGAAGAAAGATCATGCTGGAAAGAGGTCAGAAAGTGATGATTTGATTCCTGGATTTGGTGATTTTAGCTCACCTAGTTATGGGTATGTATTTAGTTCAATTGTGAACGATTTAATTTTTCAACTCTTTTCCCTTCTATTTATGTTTTAGACTTTGAAGTTTCCAGTTGACTAGGAATTTGTTGTGTAGGTGTATTGTTAATTGAGTTTAAGTTCTGTGCACTGATTGTGTAAATTTCTTTATATAATCTGGTCCTTTTAAAAGTAAATGCAGTAACTCTAATGAATAGCATTAGTCGAAGCTAAATTGTACTGATGTGTAACGAATTCCTTTGTTAGTGCATATAACTCAAGTCCTTGTTAATTTTGTGAACTGTGAGCTGAATGGAAGCATACCACTAATTCTTGCATTAGGGTAGATTGTCTCCATCACATCCCTTGTGGTGCGGCCCTACCCCGCATGAACGCGGGATGCCTTGTGCACTGGGTTGCCCTTTTCTTTTTGAGCTGAAATGGGAAGCAAAAAAGTTTTTTTTTTGCTTCATAACTTATAGGCTAAAGCAGTTGTTAACTGAATCCTATGCTAGAAGTCACTATATGGATTTTTATTATGAGCTAAGAGCTCAATATAACATTGAAAATGTATTTGGTATAGCAAATTGAATGTTGAGATATGAGAAATTCAGAGGTCGTATAGAGAGAGAGATACTCACAGTGTCTATGAACTAATTTACATAGATCCCCTTTTTACTATCTTTTTGTCAGTGAATATTTTTCAAGTGTTCGATGGACTGCCGTGTGTCCATAAAATCATAATGCTTAATCTCAGTAGTATCTTGATCTTGGAGCTGCTTCAGGCCATACCATCTGTTTTGGGGCGAAGTTTAACCTTATTAATACCCAAGTGTTCCATGTTAGGATGTGACCATCTTTGCAAGGCAATGATCATCTTACGATGTAACTAACATTGCCATGAAAAACTCGATTTATGCACAAAGCTGTATGGATGTGTAACTCAAACCTACAATAAGAGGATGTCGTGCAAATCATGGGAGTCAACTAACTTCTGCCACATCATTTTGGTCTTTTTGGCACTAGGTTTGTCATGCCTAGTGTGCCTGCTATTTGATACCCATGCATTTTTTGGAAAGTGCAATTGCACCTCATTGTTTTTTCCCATTATTGTATCACGCTGTTCATCCCCAAAAGCATTGTTTAAAAGTCTATATGTTTCTGTGTGTACAGCAAAAAGCTAGAGACGAAAGGTTCTCAGCAGTCGAATTCTTCTAAATCAAGCTCCTCTTCGCCAGATGATCCATTTTTAGTTTTTGAATCATCCACCAGGGAGGCAAATGCTTCTTCTTGGCCATTTTCAGAATCATCGGAACATCATCCTGGAATTAGCACTGTAACTTCTTCAATTGACGAACTTGAAGATTTTGCGAATTTTAAGGTTAGGAGTAATGTTACTGAACAATCACATGATACTAAAAAGGACGCCTATGTAAAGAAGCCTGTGGAAAGAGCACAAGAGAAGTCCAAAAATGTGAGAGTGACGATCAACAAACCGAGCAAGACAACAACACCAAATTCTGCAGCTAAGGTATTGGATTAAGACTGTTGGATTCCAAGATCTTATGGGTACTGATTGACTAACCCTTTTGATTTCTTCTTGTGTCATGTTTCTCTCCTTCCCCCTTCTTTCAGGGCCATGTGTCTGCAGATTTCCATGAGAAAGGAAAGCCTGAAGAAAAGAAATCATCATCCATAAGGAAGAATGTGTCGCCTGTGAAAAACTTTGTTGATGATTTAATGTTTTTTGGAGGTGATCATTTCTGCAAAAGAAGATACTAAATTTTGTTGAGGAATTAATGCGTTAGAATTTATTAATACCAGAATATTTTATTTGTTTTAATTCTAATAAATTATATTATTCCCGTTCTTATTTATTAGTCTTTGTGCACATGCAGACTCTGCTCCTTCCTCTGAGGTGTTTCAGGAAGTTGAAGGAGAAAGTGAAGAAAGACGAAGAGCTAGATTGAAGCATCATATGAAGACCCAAGAGCGCATGGTAAAATTTCTATTTAAGAATCTTTTAACTGTCCCTTCAGTTGAGTATTGTGCTATCTTATCCTCATTACCCACAATAATTTCTTATTGTTGGATGAGTATTGTGCTAACATATCCTCATAGCATGAAATAATCCTCTTATTGTTGGATCCATTAAATCATCCCTGATTCTGTGGAGAGAGAATGGTTTTTAAGTTGGTTGATGTGTGGCTGCTTGAGAAATTCAGCTATATTGGGAAGAGGAAGATCTGTATACGAGTTGGTCAAAGGTTTGCTTGTGCTTCTCGTTAATATGAGGTCTTTTCTTCAAGTGATTTAGAAAAGGCTGTTTGAAGGTTGTTCTGGGGTATAAGTTTGGCCTATGATGTGGTGTTTCCTTAACTTTTCCCACTAGATGCTGAGGTTTATATGTCTCTCTAACTCATGGGTCTACACATGAGTTATAGAGATATAGCAGCTTTTATCAAGTACTACACATTGACTACTTGATGCCCTAGTGATTGTGTCCTCCTTGGAAATTTAGAGTACAAAAGAAATTTTTAAAGCATTTTTTAAAGTTGGTTGGCAAATTAAGAGCAGTTTTAAAGCATTTCAGAGTATAATGTGTAGTTTACAATTAATCATTCTTAAAAAAATGCAAACAACTCTCTGGTAGAATGAGATAGATTCCGGAGATTGTTTCCCTGTGTTTTTGTACAGCTTTTAGATTACCATTACCACTGAGTGTACTATAGAAGTGGCTAGCAATTGGATTCCCATTTAGCGCTCTCGCCAATGTGATGTCTAGTTTTTCTTGCTTACGTTTGAGTTGTTTGCTATGCTACATGGATCCTTAGTTTTCTCTCACTGAACCGGTGTCCATCCAAGATTACACCGGTGCTGGAGCAGGATTCGTACAAGATCCAGTCAATATCTGGAGGATCTTTGACTGGCACATAAGTTGAAATAGGAAGAATGAGCGGACAGACAATAAGATGAAGACAAGATGGAACAAGAAGTAGTGCAAGCTGTCCGTTGTACAGGATTTAGATGCTATGTTAGACATGATTGGGAACTGCACAATTTGTAATTTTACTTTTTGCACTTGCTTAGTGCTGATCCTTAATCTAAATTATCATTTGTCAAAAAGAGGGAACAAGAAGTACAAACATGGTCCATAGCCGCCATCTGTTTTGTCATTCATCCCCTCAATCACTTCCCTCGTGACTTGCTTGACCTTGAAGATAGCTAAGTCAAAACCTCTAGATCTTCCTGTATCATGGTTGTTGATTTCTTTCCAAGTGACATAAGAAGCACACAAAAAATAAAGAAGATGCTTTAGTCAGCATGAGGGTTGAAGATTAATGAGAAAGAAGAAAGGAATTCTGTAAAAACTATTTTGATTCTGAAACCGCAGAATCGCTAAATCTTGCTGGAGAAAGAGGAGTGATGGAGATGAATGGAAGTATAAGAAGAGAAATGTTCTCTGTGGAGGCTACAGATCAGAACATCAAGAATTGGGGTAGTTGTCCCGGCTTTTGGAGTTGGTGTTGGATGTGGTTTTAGTTAAAAATGTTTCTTCCGCCAACGTAATCCCATTGCCCCAGATATAATCTTGCAGGTTTTGATGTATCTTATTTGGTTTAGACTTTAGAAGCTACCAAGATCAACGAAATCCATTATCTGTATTCTGGAAAAAAATCCAGTATCTGCATTTTGAATTAAGGATAATAGAAAATCACCAGAAATAGACAAGCAAAAAAAAAATCAATTAGAAAAATCAAGTGGAGTATGTCGTTACAAAGTCTTCTCAATATCTGATGCTACATTTTGAACAGCTCTATCTTTTAGGAATTGAACGCAGCCGTATCTTAGCACCCGTAAGTCCGCAACCTAATTTTACTTGTATCCCAAATCCTAAAGTTTAGTTTATGACAAGCCTGCCTTCTAGTCTGGTTGTTATTTGCACGGTCGAATGCTTGTGCGTGGGTGCATATATGAAATAACTGGAATGCTACTCCAAGGTGTTATATTGTTGTGAAGTTGCCTTAAAAAAAAATTCCCCTGCGAACTAAATATGTGTCTCATTGGGCGAGTTTTACGGTATCTGATTCTTCTGCTTTATGTGATCAGGCTAAGGCTTTGGCTGAGAAGACTCGGCGCGATCTTCAGTCTCAGAATGAGCAGGATGAGAAGCATGTAAGTTTATGATGATTGCTTAGAGCTGTCAATAACTGATTTTCATGGGAAGGAAAATATCCTCCCCCATTTGCCTTT
>NW_017672230.1:109103-117127 GCF_001879085.1 Nicotiana attenuata | reverse complement strand
ACGTAGTACCCTCCCCCACTTTCGCCTTTTCGCCGTCCCTCCCTACCCCCCCCCCCCCCCCCCCAAACCCCCCAAAAGAAAGAAAAATCTTTTCTCTCTCCTGTTTGCTTTATCTTTTAATTGAAATTCACATTATGCATTCAACCTGCTCAAACATTCTGTATAGCTAATTTCCTTTGATTTTTTGCAGAGGCTTGCTGAGATGCTGGACTATGATATAAAACGTTGGGCTACTGGGAAAGAAGGCAACCTCCGCGCGTTGCTGTCATCACTGCAACATGTATGTAATCAGCAAATCTTGAAGTCCACTTAGATCTATTAAGAATCTTGCAAGACATAATTAGATTTAATCTACTATCTCTCAAGCCAGTTTAGATATTTTCTGAAATTAGTTTGATCCAATCCATAAATCAACGCTTAATTTCTGTTGTTGGGTAAAAAGGGAATCAAGCTTGATCCTTAGAAGTCCTTAAATTTCGCTATATCTAAGGAGGCAAAACTGCGCTAGATTTGCTTCTTACAATTGTAGATAGGGGTAGCTCCCCAACACTAATGTAATTTTTTGTGCATCATCTTTCTACCTTGTTTGCCAGTTTAATGGTTTCTCTAGCTTTGCATCATATCAGTATTCATTAGATTACCTGTCTTTTATCTTCGATGCCGTGTAGTCTGGTTGAATCTGTTATTTCTGATCTATTGCTGTGAGAAATTGATGCCCTTCCATTCAAATCCAGTATTTCATGGATCGTCATACACAAAGCAGCAATGCAAACGTTAGAAGGGGATGATATTTCATACATGTTTCTTCTGTTGGTATCTTTTCATTATATTTCTAGTAGTTATGGGCTTTTGCACATTTCACTTAGCTATGACCATTGTATTTGCAATAGAATATGGCATCTAGTGTCATGAAGGAAGTAGTATGAAACTATTGAATGCACAACTATATCTTATAATATAGCCAGTAAGTATGGGCTTTTACGAAGTTCACTTAGTTATGACCATAGTATTTACAATTTTGAAATATGGCATCCAGTGTCATGAAGTAGTTCTTCGCAACTTAAATGCTGTGCAGGTATTGTGGACTGAATGCGGTTGGCAGCCAGTTTCTTTGACCGATTTGATCACTTCCACATCTGTCAAAAAAGTTTATCACAGGGCAACCTTATGTGTTCACCCAGACAAAGTTCAACAAAAAGGGGCCACAGTTCGGCAAAAGTATATTGCTGAGAAGGTTTTTGATCTTCTGAAGGTAACTGTATATGTTTAATAAGTTGTTAAGCTCACATTCTTTAATCTTCATTCCTGTCGTTTATATGTTCAACAAGTACGCTTCATCATTATATTTTAAGCAACCGCAAGGCTGCGATGCATACATCATATATGCATATGGGAAGCTACAAAGGAGCTGTAGAAGTAAGGGCTGTTTGGTTTGCGTACTAGTTATTTATGGATTGTAATGTAGGGATTGTGTCTGCCGTAACTTTTAATGTAGGGATTATTATGTGGGAATGGTAAAAACATAAAATGTTGTGCAAAAATTACTACTTCGAAGGCATTTATGTCTTTAGATAGTGTTATCCACATATTGTGGATACATATAGCTTATTCCACACTCTTTCGTGCATAAAATAATACATAGATTCGCTCATTAGGTATGTTGGTATTAAGTTTAACACCACCAACCAAACATTGCATATGCATGGATTTATCCTTACACGGTCGACGAAACAATGCATTAATTGTTGAGAGATTATCTTTTCTTATGTGGCCAACCAAATATTATACTATTACTTATGCCATGCAGGGATTTTCTTATTAATGCGGCCAACCAAATGGCCCCTTAACTGGAGTAAAATATGTGGATATATTAGGTACATGGTATGGCCAGCCCCTTTATAGAGCAAATGGTAATAAGGTTTGTAAGGGTTCGTTTGGTTTGCATACAAGTTATACTGCGATTATTATGTGGGGATCAAACCATGGAAACGTATCTACATCATTAAACTTTAACGAAATTATTTAGTGGATACATTGTTTATGGTAGATGTATTGTTCAATGACTTAAAAATGGGATATACGGGTATTATATAATACATGTGTTTGGTTTTATAATAGATAAACTTGGATAAACTTTTTTTAAACCTTGGCGTTTTTAAAGGATTTTAGAGAAGGGCACTTTTGTCGTTTTTTCCCCGGATTGTTATCCCACATTGAATATGGTGTAAAGATAATAACAAAATCGTGGTCTAGCTAAGTTCGGGATTGCTTATATGAGAAATAAAAATTCAACCAAACACGGAATTAAAGAATCCCACATTTCATCCACAGGATTATATCCTTTATCCCGTGAACCAAATGACCCCTAAAAGTTTTGCTGCCTTAGAGTGAACCGTTTGTCATTTTCTCTGAGAAAATGCGTAACTTCAACCAACTCAATGTTCAAGACTTCACCTTTTTGTATGAAAATTTGATTTTGTTGCTATAGCTTGTGGTCTTGTTAAAAGTTCTTATTCTGTCGATTAGTTAGGGTTTGATATGATTCAAATATGATACTGGGGAAGAACATTCACTTAATATACTAGGTGCATTAACGATGCGTTATAAGTTTAACTCAAACAAACCTGATAATTAGTGGATAACTACTGATCCATATCATAAATGCTGCTGCTAACGCAATATAGTCTTTTTCCGGTGTGTAATTATGATTTTTGCTTACTTGCAAATAATGACTGCATTGAAGCATTGTTGGTTGAAGGGGCCTGAAATAGTTAAGAAATTAGAATATAAAGAGCAAATTTCAATTTCAGAGTTGGTGTTTGAGTTTAGATATTGCAACTCAGGATCATTTTCAAGAACTGTAATGTAAAGGATTTGAAAATGTAGAATTTAAAGTTTGCTATTTGTCAAACAATATGAATTTGAATAATCGTCATACTGAATAACAGCAGTAGAAGCTTGATTTGTACAAAAATTCAACTCATATTTTCGGAAACTTCTAAATGCGACAAAGCAAAAGCAATAGACTTTAATAGGAAACATCAAACAAGGCAAAAAGGTTTTGCTGTCTTCTGGGAAATGGAGGCAGAGTGTCTGGTCAGGGAGGGGGAGAGTAGAGAAATAACAGTTAGCTGCTCAATTTGGACACCAAAGTTGAAACCTTTCCACTGCAAGAGCTTCTGGCTGTATTAATTGTATGGATCCATACACATTCCATAAGGATGATGCAAATGATGAAATATGAAGGCAGTAGATTAGGGGGAGAAATATAAAGAAAAATATTACTGGTTACTCCTGACGTGCTTTCGTCTCTCTTGGGAAATAACTACATCTTTATATTTCCATCTCTGCTGGGAAGGAAATACTACATCCTTTCCTTTTTGTCACTCACTGAAATTCACTCTATGTAATGTATACACCCAGTCACCCACAGACTATGTGACAATATCTAGTACTACATTTCAAATGTGCCAATCGTTAGTCTGTGACTCAGTTGGGGATTGTGTTTCTCTAGCGGGAGTGAGTACTGCTATCCGTCATATCCTATAATATGCATAGGAACCATCTCAGCTACACTCTTCTGAATTTAGATCCTGAATTTGACTGCAGGAAGCATGGAATAAATTCAATACAGAGGAGCTAAGATGAGTTTGAGCTAAGGTTTCCTTTTGTTGAGAAAGCAGATGATGACCTGCCTTTGTACGAGTGCTCAAATAGCTGTGCAAGTTGGCTCGACTTTATTCTTTGGTGTGTCATTTTTTTTTTTGTTTTGCAATTGTCACATACAGATGGAAATCTTCATCAGCGATTCCCACTTGCTCTGAAATATCAAAGCAGTAGGTTTTTGTGCATAATTTGTTGATTTAGGTGAAACACCATGGTTGTTGGCATGTTGCATATGATATTGTTATTGATCATCTATCCTTGAATTCATGATAATTTGGTCTTTTTCTTATGCATGAATATGATTTTTGATCCCATGTTAGATTTCTAGGATTGTGTTTAAAACTGAGGTTGGGAGTTGCCAATAATCTCCATAGAATTGTTTATTGAAAGGCCTTGTTTGATTTGGGGGGAATCACCTGGTGATGTCATTGTTTCCCTTATGGTTGGTGTCGCTGTATAGCTGTTTATTGTTCGAACTAAAACTTGCATAGCACAATGCTCTTTTCGATTCTTCTAGAATATTACCGCGAGTTGTCAAGTCTGTGCACAACTTAATCCTTCTAACTTGAGGGCTAGATTAATTTATTTGGAGCAAGATTGGACGTTAACCCAGTTACAGTTTGATTGATAGGAGTAGGAAAATAACAGCGAATTGAGAACTGTTCTTTGTTTACCTTAATTTGCATCATTTGGCAGCTGAAGATATTTTGGGTTGAACCTATTGAAGTACTTGAAAGGCCGAGAAAAGAAAATTAATCTAACTTTTTTACAACTAAAATAATACGCTATAAGTTAAATCATTTCTTCTCGCGGACAGCATAACTCTCTATTTTTCCTCAAATGCTGTCTCTAATTTTTTGCACCTGAAATATTTGTCCTCTTTTAATTAAGTGTACTGACCTCGTTTCTCTAGTTTGTCTGCTTTTCCTGATCATTTCTGTCCATTTTCTCGGGGGGTAAGTGGGGAGAATATCGATAGATATGTATCATAAACAGTTCGAAGTTCAGATTCAGTTTGTCAAGAACAATTACTTATATTTAGGATAGGACAGAATCAGTAATGAACCAATAATGAGACAAATACCAATATATAATCAGAGAAAACCTACACATAATAATACGTTGCCGGAATTGAACTGCACTATTTTTTGTTATGGTTATGGCATCTGAGTGGAACTATTTGGACTATGCCTCATTGGCCCGATTTTAAGATTGGTCATTTATTTACAATGATTGGTGCTTTCCCAAATATCAGGTTCGAAAGCCCTGAAGTCAGTGAAGAAATTTTCTAAATTGGCTTTTCTCTTTCTTATCTTGGCACTTGGCAGTATAATTGAAGATGTTGACTCAAAATCGAACCACTTTATCAGAGAACCATTCTTATTTCAAGAAATTTTTATTCATGATTCTCTATGAAAGCTGTTCCCCGTAATTTTACGCATCCATTCCTTGTAATAAAACAATAATTTCTTTCACGTCTACCTGGAGTGTTATTCTTTAGAGCTTGTTTGGAAAGTCACCTTGGAAATGGATTTGGGTGCAATTGGGTGTAATTATCCAATTTGGCATGTTTGTTTGGCCAAGTAATTACTTGGTCAGTATGGAATTGGGTGTAATTGGAGGGGTGTAATTACACTCACCAATTCTCAAGGGGGAGGTGAGACTTGGTGTTAATTACACTGTATAATTGCAACGTTGCTTTTTAGTTTATTTCGTTTTTGTTTTTATTTTAATTTATTTTTTATAACTTTTTAATTCTATTATTTCAATTTTTTAATTTTATTTTTACTTTTTAATTTCTTTTGAAATTTTAAAATATATTTTTCTTTGTACATTATTTATCTTTTATTTCTCTATATTTACTTCTTGTGATTCCCCTATTGAGAGTCTCTTCCATTCTCTCTTCACCAGACAGATAGACAAATAGGCAATCCGGTGAGGTTTTGCCTAACAGAAAGAGTGGGAAATTGGGAGAAAAAAAACGAAGAATTTCGAATCTAAAAAAAAAAGAGATCTTTTTTTCCCCTTAACGAAAAAGTAAAAGTGACCGAGATGCGAGGGAAAAACTTTTGTTTAACATTTCCGGAAAGACAATGTAATTGCTTATATTTTATTTTTTATTTATTTTATTATTCTATTTTTTTTAAACTACACCTCCTAATATTATAAATAAGGAGTCATTAACAAACTTGACATATAATAAGTGATACAACTAAAGTGGAATTTCGTTGTTGAATGTGGTTATAAACTTATCATGTTTCTAATTATTAAGTTGCACTGGAACTTACTATTATTATGTTGGAATTTGACCTATGTTAAACTATATTATTTTTTTTTTAATTTTGAAATTGTGTTATATTCATGGTTTCAATTTACTTGTTTTAGTAGTATTGGCTCACATTGCATGTCGTTCATTTTTTAGTTAGAATTGATAGATTAGTTTTGTCAAACATTTGAATAATGTTATGACATTATATTTGTAAATATTAATTTATTTTATCAAACATGAATTCTATGATGTTCTTACAAAACGTATATTTTTTATTTTTGTAAGTATCTAAACTAAATATATATATATATATATATATATATATAAATTATTTACAATATAAGTTATAAATATATGATTACTAAATTAATGTATATTCACGAAAAAAAATGTACATCTTAAATACAAAATATAATATCATTTATACTTATAAAAATTTATAGGCATATAGTTATTATATTAACTTTTAAGTTTTGATAATTNAAGTTCATCATTTTTTCTCATATAAGTGTTTCAAAATATTTTAATTGACATTTTTTACAATTACATTTGTCATTTTTAAGACTATAATTGCATATTTTGCAATAATAGCCCATGTGTGCATAATTACTTTATTTCACAAGAAAATGACATTTTGTATTTTTATAATATCAAGCAATTATTTTAAAATATTTTTATGCATAAAAGTCATTTTTATCATTTAATTAGCTATTTTTATAAATTATTTTATTAATTAATTGGGTATTTAACAAATAGCCCTTTAATTAGGTCTAAATTCGGACCCCCCCCCCAGCCCAATTTAAATTAACCTAAGCCCAAACCACCCCAGTCCAAAACCAAACGACTTCTACCCGACCCAAATCCCTTCTAATTGTGGTTGTTGATCTCTGAGATCAACGGTCCACAATCACCCTTTCCTTTTTTAACCCAANGCCAATGTTAAACGGGACACGGGATGGGACGGGAAGGCCATTTCGTCCCGTTTGTCCCGTCCCGTTTCGTCCCGTCTCGTCCCGTCCCGTCCCGCGTCCCGCCATTTTTTTTAAAAAAAAAACTAGCCGTTGGGCAACGGCAAAAATGGCAAAAATAGCCGTTGCCAATGGTCCAAACAGCCCCTACCCCCTGTACCCCCTGTAAGGGGTAAGCCTAAGGTTGAACGTCCCAAAACATCACTTGTATGGAAATTTTTTAAACATGATAAAGTCAATCATCGTGCTATCTGTGAAAAATGTAAGCAACAATTTGCACACTCAGTAAGTGGTGGGAAGGGGGGTTTAACTAGACACTTAAGAAGTGCTCACAAAGATTTATGGATACAAGCTAACATAGAAGCCGGAAAAATTATAGATCCTACCATCAGTTCTGGAACTCCTAGTGGATCTGGTTCTAATCAAATTCAACAACAATTTGACCCTGCTTTTGGTCATGTTTTACGCAAATATAACAAAGATAGAGATCGTGAGAACTTAGCAAAAATGGTGGCTGTCTGTGGCTTACCTTTTACTTTTCCTTCTCACCCTGCTTTTGTGCATTATATACAAGAAACTTATAACCCTGCTTTTCAAAGTTTTCCTAAGACCACGGTTAGAAATGATGTTTTTAAATTTCAAACTGAATATCTTCAGTATATTCGTTGTGTATTTTTTCACTTGGATTGTAAAGTGTCTATCACATCTAATATAGGTCGTAGTCCTAATGGTTGTGATTATTTAACTGTTACATGTCATTGGGTTGATCATCACCGTAACTTGCAAAAACGTATTATTGGTTATAAATTTGCTGATTCAAAACACACTGGAGCATATATTGCAACTACTGTTCTACAAATACTTGATTTTTATGGACTCGTTAATAAAGTTCTAACTATCACCTTAGATAATGCTTCTGCTAACACAACCGCGGCAAATAGCTTAAAATCTAGACTTTGTCCAATTAATCCAACAATTTTTCATGTTAGATGTGCATGCCATATTTTTAACTTGGTTGTAAAAGATGGTCTTAATTTATTTTCTGATGCTTGTAGTAAAATACAACATGCTTGTGGCTATATTTTTCGTGCTCATAAACAAAGTAGAATTCGTGAATTTGC
>NW_017672230.1:83069-106556 GCF_001879085.1 Nicotiana attenuata | reverse complement strand
ATCTACAATTTATCTACAATTCTACAATTTAACTACAATTTATCTACAATTTCTGGAAATATGTCTTCTTCTTCTTCTTCTTCTTCTTCTTCTTCTTCTTCTTCGAGTTTCAATCTGAAATTCAGTCAAAACCAAGTCTAATCTTCACCAAAACCCCTCAAAATTGAGATATAAACTCCTAAACATATTCCGAATTATTTACAACAACACCCAATCCAAACAAATAATGATTTTTGAAAACCCAAATTTGAATTCAAAGCTTTCAAGCTTTTTAATGGCTATCAATGGTGGAAAATATATGGAAGAACAGATGAAGATGAAGATGAAGAACAGAAATCTCCTTTCCGTTTCAATATTCTTCTCCTAAATCTGTTCAGAATATTCACGCCAAATCTGTTCAGAATATTCTTCTCCTAAAATTTAGCTCGCATAAATAGGAAGATACAACTGCTATTAATTAGCTTTTAATGATTGGTACAAAAACTGTAGAAATAATGTGGACTGAACGGATAATTTAGGAATTATGCACATTTTTGGTAATAAGGTTTCATATATGGTATAGATAAGAAAAAATCCCTTTTGATAAAATTTAGATTGGATTAAGCTGTGTAGCAGGTCATGATCCTAAATTGAATCGTAACAATTAGTGAGAAAAATTTCATATACTCAAGATAAAGGATATATCAAGACAAATATTCTCTAAAAGCAGATATATCACCACAATGAAAACAACACTACAATATCTTGCAGTATAAAAAGAAGAAAAATCAATAAATAAATCAATTAAAAACCAGTAAATGTAATAGGTTTGAAATATTGTTGGACTTTAAGCCATTGGGCGTTAAAGTAGAAGAAGTGTGAATTGGAAATGGAGGAAAATAAAATGGAGGGAAAAATGAAAATTTGAAGAAGTGAACTTTTGTCTTGCACGTTGTCCCTCATTGGTGAGGGACAATCACATTTGTGTGCTTATATATAGAATCACTTCTTAAAGCTCTTAAAAGGAGTTGAAGAGAATGAACCCTCGCGCCGTCGTCGTCTCTCGCTCGTCTCGGCTTCGGCTTCGGCTTCGGATTTGCCAAATCACTGCTGAAAATACGCCAGAACCCTGCTGAAGATTCAGAGGGACTCTCTGGCCGCGGTTCTACCGTAACCGCGGTAGAACCGCGGCAGGCAGATTCAGAGAGCCTCTCTGACCGCGGTTACCGCGGCAAGCAGTGTATTCTTCTGAAAAGGCACCTTTTCCAGACACCTCTTCTGATAATTGCCTATAAATTCTGAGGCAAGGCTCCATTTTCTACACACGAAAAACACTCCAGAACTTCTTTCTTTTTGAATATACTGCATCCTAATTCGCAGTCTCTCTCTCTCTCCAATTCGTAAGTGTGATTTTGCTCCGTTCTTTGAGTTCGTTAGGATCCTGCAATTTGTATTGCCACTGTTGCAGGAAGGTTTATTCCGTTTTATCCTGGGAGGATTTAATCCATTACCTTGGCAACGTGTGAGGGGGTTAAACTTCCTTAAGGACACACAAGAAACTTGTGGACTCGGAATATTTCTGATTCTATATTATTTTCCAGATTTCTTTAATTATTCTAATAGTTTTTTTTTTCTTTTTCTGATTTTGTGTTTTAACACAGTAACGCTCACAAGCTTAAGGAATTTTATACTAACATTTCTGTGTTGAAACATAGATTAAACTGTTATTCATATTTTGTATACTGTTTTGGAGACTAAAGCATTCGTGCTTTCTACTCCAATAATTGTTCTGTCCGGTTTAAAGTATATAAAAACTTTACCGGAATAATAAACGTACGGGTTTGAAGTATATAAAAACTTCACCATTGTTACGTGTTGTATGTTTGGTTTGGTATTCAGTTTGAAGATATCAAAACTTCACTGATTTAACAAAGTTCTGTTGTGTTTCCAACTCTACAGAAAAGATGACGAACGAAAACCAAACTAATGGAAATGTTGTGGGAAAGGGAGCTACTGTTACGAGTGTTGCTGCCTCGTCAAGCCGTTCTACTCCTGCTCATGCTATGGCACCAGCAGAAAAACCCGAAAAGTTTTCCGGTATTGACTTCAAACGTTGGCAAATGAAGATGCTCTTCTATCTTACTACGTTGAGTTTGCAACGTTTCATCAAGGAGGATCCTCCGGTCTTGGCAGAAAGTACTCCGGATGATGAACGACTTGTTGTAACTGAAGCATGGAAACATTCTGATTTCTTGTGCAAAAACTACATTTTGAGTTGTTTGGAAGATGGCTTGTACAATGTCTATAGCGTCATGGAACTTCAAAAGCTTTATGGAATACGCTTGAGAAGAAGTACAGGACTGAGGATGCCGGACTTAAGAAGTTCGTGGCTGCTAGATTTTTGGATTTCAAGATGATTGACACTAGGTCGGTCATAACTCAAGTCCAAGAATTACAAGTCATTGTGCATGACCTCTTTGCTGAAGGTATGACCCGAATCAATAAGTTTATTAATAAGATTTATCTTATTATTAATTTTGAATCTATTGCTGAAGGTATGGTCATAAATAAGGCCTTTCAAGTCGCCGCTTTCATTGAGAAATTACCTCCGTTGTGGAAAGATTTTAAGAACTATCTAAAATACAAGCGGAAGGAGATGACACTTGAAGACTTGATTGTGCGTTTGAGGATAGAAGAAGACAACAAAAATGCTGAAAAGAAGTCACGTGGGAACTTGACAATAATGGGGGCTAACATTGTTGAGGAGGCGCACAAACCAAGAAGAGAAAGAAGGCTTCTGGACCAAAGAACTACCCAAGCAAGAAGAGTTCAAGGGTAATTGCCACAACTTTGGAAAATCTGGGCATAAGGCCGTGGATTATCGTGCACCAAAGAATGATAAGAAGAAGAAGAAGAATCAAGCTAACATGGTTGAAAAAGCTGAAGAAAAAGAGGACTTGTGTGCCATGTTGTCTGAATGCAACTTGGTAGGAAATCCTAAAGAATGGTGGATAGATTCTGGAGCCACCCGCCATGTTTGTGCTAACAAGGAGTTATTTTCTTCTTATGCCCCCGCAGGACCCGACGAGACAATTTTCATGGGAAATTCGTCTACAGCCAAAATTGAAGGAGTTGGCAAGATTGCGTTGAAGATGACGTCGGGAAAAATAGTGACTCTAAACTAAGTTCTCCATGTTCCAGAAATTCGCAAGAATCTTGTGTCGACTTCACTTCTTGTCAAGAATGGATTCAAATGTATTTTTGTTTCCAATAGTGTTGCACTAAGTAAGAATGATATGTATGTAGGAAAAGGTTACCTGAATGAGGGCCTTTTTAAGCTAAACGTAATAACATTTCCTATCAATAAAGTGAATGCTTCTTCTTACTTACTTGAGTCAAACACTTTATCGCATTTGCGTTTAGGACACGTCAACTTCAAAACATTGCAAAAGATGATAAATTTAGAAGTATTGCCAAAATTTGATTGCATTAATTCCAAATGTCAAATATGTGTGGAATCAAAGTATGCTAAGCATCCTTATAAGTCCGTTGAAAGGAATTCATGACATGAAGTCAACACCATCTCGCGGTGGGAAAAAGTATTTTATTACTTTTATTGACGATAGCACGAGATATTGCTATGTTTATTTACTTAATAGTAAAGATGAGGCAATTGATGCTTTCAAGCAATACAAGAGTGGAGTTGAAACACAACTAAACAAAAAGATCAAAATAATAAGAAGTGATAGGGGTGGCGAATATGAATCTCCTTTTGAAAAAATATGTTTGGAAAATGGCATTATTCACCAAACAACTGCCCCTTACTCTCCACAATCTAACGGAATTGCGGAGAGAAAGAATCGAACATTGAAGGAGATGATGAATGCGTTGCTGATAACTTCTGGCTTATCACAAAACTTGTGGGGGGAAGCTATACTTACAGCTAACCGAATAATCAACCGTGTACCTCATAGTAAAACACAGTCCATTCCTTATGAAAAGTGGAAAGGAAGGAAGTCCAGCTTGAAATACTTCAAAGTGTGGGGGTGTCTAGCTAAGGTACAAGTTCCTAAACCTAAAAGGGTTAAGATAGGTCCAAAAACGGTTGATTGTGTATTTATTGGATATGTAACCAATAGCAAGGCATATCGTTTTCTGGTTCATAAGTCAGAAAATCCGGAGATTCACGTTAATACGATAATAGAATTAGATAATGATGAATTCTTTGAAACTATTTATCCGTATAAAAAGGAAAGTGAAGTGACATACCAAAAGTCAAAACGATCTCGGGAGGAAATAACAGATGGTATGCCTAATGAGGAAAATCCGAGAAGAAGTAAACGTCAACGGACATCTACTTCATTCGGTCGAGATTTTCTGACTTTTCTGTTAGAAAATGAACCTCGTACCTTCAAGGAAGCAATGTCTTCATCAGAAGCACAATATTGGAAAGAAGCGGTCAATAGTGAAATAGAATCCATATTGAGCAACCATACATGGGAATTGGTTGACCTTCCTCCAGGTAATAAAACATTGGGTTCTAAATGGATTTTCAAGAAGAAAATGAAAGACGATGGTACTATTGACAAATACAAGGCAAGACTTGTTGTCAAAGGATTTAGACAGCGAGAAGGTCTTGACTATTTTGACACATACTCGCCGGTAACAAGAATTACATCCATTCGGATGCTAATAGCGTTAGCCGCCTTGTATGATCTTCAAATCCATCAAATGGATGTAAAAACAGCCTTCTTAAATGGTGATTTAGAGGAAGAAATCTACATGGACCAACCTGAAGGGTTTGTGGTTCCGGGAAAAGAAAAGAAGGTGTGTCATCTTGTTAAGTCTCTTTATGGACTAAAACAAGCACCCAAGCAATGGCATGCGAAATTTGACCAAACAATGTTGTCAAATGGCTTTAAGATTAATGAATGTGATAAATGTGTTTACATTAAGAACGTTCCAAATCATATAGTCATTGTTTGCTTATATGTTGATGATATGCTAATAATGAGCAAAGACATTGCCGACATTCAAGCTACTAAGCGCATGCTTTCTAGTAAGTTTGATATGAAAGACTTAGGAGTTGCCGATGTAATTCTAGGAATTAAAATCAAGAGGACTCCTCAGGGTCTAGCTTTGTCTCAATCACATTACGTGAAAATGGTACTTGAAAAATTCAAACATTTGGAATTTAGAAGTGCAAGAACTCCAATTGACTTAAATCATCATCTTATAAAGAATAAATGTGAAAGTACGTCTCAATTGGAGTATGCTCGTGTGTTGGGAAGCTTAATGTACATCATGAACTGTACACGACCTGATATAGCTTGTGCGATAAGTAAACTTAGTCGATTCACAAGTAATCCCAACAAACATCACTGGGTAGCAATGAAACGAGTTCTGGGATATTTGGAATATACCCAAGACTACGCTTTGCACTACAATAAATATCCTGCGGTTATCGAAGGATATAGTGATGCAAATTAGATAACCGGCTTAACAGAAACAAAGTCCACAAGTGGATATGTTTTAATGTTGGTGGAGGAGCAGTATCTTGGAAGTCTTCCAAACAAACGTGCATCGCTCGCTCTACAATGGAATCAGAGTTTATAGCTTTGGATAAAGCCGGTGAAGAAGCTGAATGGCTTCGAAATTTCTTAGAAGACATTCCGTTCTGGCCAAAACCTTTGGCTCCTATTTGCATACATTGCGATAGTGAGGCTGCAATAGGACGGGCAGGGAGCGTTATGTATAACGGAAAGTCTCGTCATATACGACGAAGACATTACACCGTTAGACAACTACTTTCTAGTGAAATTATCACTATTGATTATGTAAGATCAAAGGATAATGTGGCGGATCCGCTTACAAAAGGCTTAACTAGAGAGGGAGTTGAGAAATCATCTAAGGGAATGGGACTATGGCCGAGGACAAGTCAACATGGCGGTAACTCTACCTAGAATTTTGGATGTTCCGAGATCTAGGTTCAAGGAGCTCAAACAAAGTTGTGATTGACCGGTTCAACATTGTCAAAGTAAAATCTTTGGTCCCTTCTCGTGATGAAGACAATGTTCAGTAACAAGGATAGAACTTTACACGTTCTTTAATGATTACCTAAGTTTGATGTGGTAGTTATCAAATAGTGTCAATCTAAAGGATTACACGTTTAGGAATCACCTATGTAAGTGTGAAGTGGAAGCCGCTTCAATGAGAATTCTGTAAGGCCAATTCTCTACGCACTTATGAGACCAGGCGGTGTTCATGGCTGAAACGAACACAACAATGAGAATTAAAAGACGGTTAAGGGTTGATTGTGTGACATATGGTTGTCTAGGTATACACTAAAGTTCGACGGTTCAAAGATATCAAATCTATCGCTTGACCGAGTATATCCGACATATGTTCACTACGGAAAGTTCAAAGGGAAACGTACTTATCCAGATGCATTTAATCCTTACTTGCAAATCACACAGCTTTCATCTATTATCTTTCTTGATACAGCCATTCCCATTCATGTGGGGGATTGTTGGACTTTAAGCCATTGGGCTTTAAAGTAGAAGAAGTGTGAATTGGAAATGGAGGGAAATAAAATGGAGGGAAAAATGAAAATTTGAAGAAGTGAACTTTTGTCTTGCACTTTGTCCCTCATTGGTGAGGGACAACCACATTTGTGTGCTTATATATAGAATCATTTCTTAAAGCTCTTAAAGGACTTGAAGAGAATGAACCCTCGCACCGTCGTCGTCGCTCGCTCGGCTTCGGCTTTGGATTTGGATTTGGATTTGTCAAATGATCGATCGATAAGATTATTTTTGGACAAAATTTATTTAATTATTTAATAATTAATTAAATGCCAAATCACTGCTGAAAATACGCCAGAACCCTGCTGAAGATTCAGTGGGACTCTCTGACCGCGGTTCTTCCGTAACCGCGGTAGAACCGCGGCAGGCAGCGTATTCTTCTGAAAAGGCACCTTTTCCAGACACCTCTTCTGATAATTGCCTATAAATTCTGAGGCAAGGCTCCATTTTCTACACACGAAAAACACTCCAGAACTTCTTTCTTTTTGAATATACTGCATCCTAATTCGCAGTCTCTCTCTCTCTCCAATTCGTAAGTGTGATTTTGCTCCGTTCTTTGAGTTCATTGGGATCCTGCAGTTTGTATTGCCACTGTTGCAGGAAGGTTTATTCCGTTTTATCCTGGGAGGATTTAATCCATTACCTTGGCAACTTGTGAGGGGGTTAAAATTCCTTAAGGACACACAAGAAACTTGTGGACTCGGAATATTTCTGATTCTCTACTATTTTCCAGATTTCTTTAATTCTTCTAACAATTTTTTTTTTCTTTTTCTGATTTTGTGTTTTAACACAGCAACGCTCACAAATATATCTACTTCGGCCTAAACGTAAAAAATTAAATCACTAAAAGATAAAAATATCATGGTACTATATTGTAAATCTCTCCTGTTTTGCCCTTTTCTAGCAACATTTTGTATATCTAACACTAAGTTCAGATGCAAAATTTCAGAAGTGGCTAGCTAAAGAATTCAGTGACGTTTAATTTACAACTACATGAAGTATTTGACATTAAAACTGCACACCACATGATTACACAAAGTTGAGTTATTTATTTTCTCATTAATTATCATAATCTATAGGTTGACTCAAATGTGTCCCACTCAAGTGCCACATTTATTTATTCGTAAAAACTTATGAGCATTACCTTACATCAGAACACCTTTATAAACTTTTACATAAAAAAGGAGTATTTTACTTTCCCTTGAATCTTGGAAGATTCTTCTTATGCTCCTTTATGCAATACAAATTAATGCTAAATTAATAAATTGGAGACCTTTATGGGACAAATCAAAGCTAAATAAAGTAACCAAAGTTGAAGTTTATAGACTCATTACCAACCCACTCATAGTCTCGTAATATTACATTTTAAAAAGAAATTAGAAGGAAATATATTATAATTAGTAGTATTATTTAGTGCACACAACACATTGGACGGTCACGTGCTTTCCTTTGGCTCCACGCCTCCACTAAAGCTGCGGCTGCGGCCGACCCTTACAAATTTTTGGATTACATTACATGGAATTAATAACAAAGTAAACCTATATGGAAAAATAGTAGTAGTAGTCTTTATAAGTTGAAGTTGCTATTACATAACCACTTATCAACTTCCACTTATAATATGACCAACAGCTTAGCTCCAAGTGTGTGCTGCATCTTGTTTCGTCAATGCTCAAGTCTTTAGGTATACCGATAGGCGAATCCAGAATTTTGAGAGTAAGCGTTATTGATTCTAGAAAAGGAGGTTTACTGGTCTAAATAAATTATTTATACGTATAATTAAATTTCTTAATACAAATACTAAATTTTGGCCAAAAAATGTTTGCTTCTGTCAAATTCGCAGCTAGAACTCTATCTCCGCTTCTGAGTATACCTAGTGTTAGAGATATTACCTAAGTTATTAGACACAAAATATGTTTTAATACTAGTGTCCATAAAAAAAGGCAGTTTGGTGCATAAAGTATCTCGTATTCACACAGGGTTCGGGGAATTGCCGCATGTACCCCAAGGGTGTGATATAGATAACTTATATCCTAATGCAAACATTAGTGATTGCTTCCACGGCACTAACCCTGACCTTTAGATTACACAAAGACAATTTTACCGTTGCTCCAAAGTTTTTGTCCTGACAAAGTTGTCTTTAAATTCTATTGGTTCCTCCATGTTTTAAAGGACAACCTCATAAGGAGGAATAGTAACAAAGCAATCATCATTCGAGTATCAAATCTTTTTGAAGATTTAATATGGCCTTTATCAAGCACCTCATTCCCCCACTCTTCCTTTTGTGAATTTACAATGTTTGGTACTTGTCACTTTCATTGGTAATTCTCACCAGATACTTCCCATACTTTATAACTTTGTACTTCTCCTCCTCCATCCATTTCCAAAACCTCTTTTGGAACTTTGAATTATTGTTTTGAAGTTTCGTGCCCTCTTTCTTGATGTTGATGGATTGTGACCCATGTCCACTGTTTGTATTCAGTTTTACAAAAAAAAAGAGAATAAGCACAAAAGTGGTCCTTTGAATTTTCTTCTTAGCATCCTTCCAAAAAGTACATATCTTTTTTATTGAGTACAAGATCTCAATGTGACAATTTTGCTCACCCATAGGTCAATTATCAAATCGGATTTCATCAATAAGAGAAAGACCCAATGATGGAATGTTATGGGGTGGCTACAACTACATATAATATATAGTCCTTTTTAGTCAAAAGAGCACTTTGGCTGGTTCCTAGAAATTAAGGCACCAACTATCAAATGTATGCGCTACATATCTACATTTGTAACATGTCACAACCCTTTACCTTGAAATTTCATAATTCAAATTTGAAACAACTAGTAACCCCATCTGAGAATAAGTTCTCAAATATTAGAATTATATTAAGAGTTCAATTTGACATTTAGGTACAACTTGATGTCTAGAAAGAAAAAAGCAAACGTACATAAGATAAAGCGCCAATGATACAAGAGGTGAATTCATCAATTCAATGAGTCGAAACTCAATCAAAGGCCGTACATGGATATTCTAGCTTTTGAAAACATGCTTCGTGAGAAAACAGTTAGATGTATGGGTCATGTCATGCATTTTTTGGAATATATGCATAATCAACTCACACTCCCTCAATTTCAATTTATGTGAAAGTAATTTAATTCGACACAAAATTTAAGGGGAAAAAACATTGTATTATTAGTTACAATATTATTAATGTTGGGATTAGTAATGCTGGATTAGTTATATTGTGATTAGTTATGCTGAGATATTTCTTATCGACTATTTGGTTTGGTGTATTAAAGATTAAGAAAGTGCAGTTTTGTCTTTATCCATACTTATCCATGTATGAAAAATTATGGTATTGCTAATGCCATGGTTTGCTATGTAAAAAAAATGATACTGAATAGCGGGGGCTGATTTATAGGCTAATACATAGGGCACGTGAACCGATGGTTTCTCCGTCAAACTAGGTATTTTATGTACATATTTTCTATAATATAATTGATCTGATATTATCTGTTGGCACTGTTAGGAGTTGTCCTGATTTTCTTACCATATTTGGTTTTCCTATCTCTTGAAGGAAAGGGCAACATGTTTACCATAATTGAGTTTTCCTATTCTTAGAAGGAAACATAAATCTCCCATATTTGGCTAGGCCTTTTTCTGGTAGGAAAAGGTTTGGACTTCTATAAATTGAGGATCATTCCTTCTCATCCAGCAACATCCACAATGTAGCCATATGGGATTTTAAAGTCGTGTTTAGGGGGAGAACTTTACGAGACAAGTGTTAGTGTGTCACTTGCGTTTGCCTCTCCGTGAGGTTATTCTCTCGATATTTTGTACTCTCTTTTATTATTGTGAATTGCTCATCTCCGTCCTGGACGTAGGTCAGTCGACCGAACCACGTTAAATATTTGTGTCTCTTTTGGTATATTTTTCTTTTATTGTCTAATTTATCGTTGTTCAAGGTTTGCTTTGCTAGCTTCCACATGACACCTAATATTTTTGGTCCTAACAGGTGGTATCAGAGCGAGGTTCAAGACAGATTCATCTTGGCAGGTTTAGTTCTAGCTGCAACCTATCTAACGGTAATCAAGATTTTTCTCTAAGAAATTTGACCGGAGTATAACTCACGTTGAGACAAATTTTGTGGTGGAGATTTGGAGATGCAACCTATTGAAGGTTGTGTGAAGAAGGTGGATCAAGGTTATTTTGTCAGAAAATTCAAGCCAAGGGGAAGAATTGTTAGAAGTGTCCTGATTTTCTTACCGTATTTGGTTTTCCCATCTCTTGAAGGAAAATGCAACATGTTTACCATAATTGAGTTTTCCTATTCTTAGAAGGAAACACAAATCTCTCATATTTGGCTGGTCCTTTTTCTGGTAGGAAAAGGTTTAGACTTCTATAAATTGAGGATCCTTCCTTCTCATTCAGCAGCATCCACAATGTAGCCATATGGGGTTTTAGAGTCGTGTTTAGGGGGAGAACTTTACGGGATAAGTATTAGTGTGTCACTTGTGTTTGCCTCTTTGTAAGGTTGTTCTCTCGATATTTTGTACTCTCTTTTATTATATTGTGTCACCTAACATGAAATTGAAGAATTACTTATTTAAACTCATATACTTATTGGTTTTGAAGTCGTAGGTTAAAACATCGTTATTTTCTTCCCTTTTAGTATTTTGGTTTTGGCCTGGCGCTATAGCTTCCGCTCCAGCGCAATAGAGCTAAGCTACATGATTCAAATTAAAGCAAAAACACTTTTTAACATGATTCAAAACCACTCTAGGCAATATGTACATGATCAAACACAGTCAAAGACTAAAAATCATATTCATGCATTTTACACCTCAAATGCACAATTACGTTACGTGATTAAGTATATTATTGGTAAGATTATAAACACATGGTGAATTTAATTTTATTAAAAAGATAGTAAAACAATTTTAAAGCTATGACTCTAAGTTAGGTAAAATAATTGCCCAAATCAAACGAATCTATTGACTATACGGTATAATGACTTGTCCAGTCCTAATGTTTCCCAGTTCTAACATGCTATTTCGTTTTTATTAGAATGTTAGAAACCAATTATGGATTCACGGGTTACTAAAAGACAACTTTATTATGTAATCATTTTGCAATTATATATGTTGACCATCAGTATATGATTTCACCTCAAGGATATTCTATCCAAATAATAAGACAAAATTTCAAGAGAAAAGTTGAAATGCACAGAATTCAATTTCCTATTTCATCTTTGCAGTGAAATAAGAGTTGTACATAAATACATAAAAAGGACCTGCCTTTTTTTCTTCTTGTCATTGAACTAAAAAAAACCTACACAATAACAACTTGTTGCTGGTCAGAACCTCTTCAGGCCTTGTTTAATAACAATAATTGGTGAGTCCCAAATGTTTAATTAGGTGTGTTAAATGGCCTGTAAACTTTTAGATCAGAAATAACTCCAGCAAAAGAACCAGCAGCTGCAGCAATTGATATAACAAGGCAAGCAGCACTAAGTATTTGAAGACTAATCCACCTTGCACTCCATTTCGGAATTTTCTTTTGCACAATGTACATTTCCACTGGGAAATAAACTGTAAGTGGCCAAAATCCAAAAGCTCCAAGAATTCCAACAACATCATTAAAGAATGGCATCAACATAGAAATAACTGTTGTAATGATCACGAAAATCGTCCTCCAAACTAAACGGAAAAGGTTGAGCTTGAAAGGCTTAAAGCCAGGGATTGGGACATCGAGCTCTTTCGTGATGAATTTGTTGCTAGGGTACCATTCAAATGCTGTTTTTTCAACAAAGGCGAAAAGGGGTTGACAGTAAACTTGGTATGCACCAACTAGATGGACAACAATGGCTACGTTCGCGATATCCAGAAGCCAATAAGGGTTGTAGAATCCAAATCCGGTTAGTAGATTTCCAGGGGATTGATCTCCAAATGCTGCATATCCAAAGCAGCCACAAAGCATGTAGAATACTGTTGTTACTGCCACACTAAGTAGTGTTGCCTTTTTCATTGTCTTGGCTTCTGATGGTGGTGCTTTCAGTGTATCCTATAAATTATTCAACAAATTAAGTCAGTAATGATTACATTCTGTTTTTGTTCAAGAAGAAAGGGAAGCCTTGGCGTAACTGGTAAAGTTGCTGCCATGTGACCAGGAGGTTACGAGTTCGAGCCGTGGAAACAGTCTCTTGCAAGAATGCAGGGTAAGACTATGTACAATTAGACCCTTGCGGAGCTAAGTGCACGAGGCTGCCCCTTTTGTTCAAGAAATTGGAATCCCCTTTTGTTCAAGAAATTGGAATGAGACATGTCAATATAATTCCTCTAAGCTAGTAACTTTTTTTTACCTGAATCTCAATAAGGATGAGGGAGTAAGAATAAGCAAAGGCAATAGCTCCAAGAGCTTGAAAACTTCTCCAAATCTTCTGCATTTCAGTTACTTCAGTTCCAATACTAATCCCAGTGAGACTTCCTTGGATTTTTCCTCTTTCTGTAATTCAAAAGGCAGGGCAATGACATAAGAGAGTGAGTAAAACAGTAGCTAAAATTGCAAGATTTTGAAGGTAAAAAAAGGTAAATTTCAACAGACCTGCAACTTGGGCAACTCCTAAACCAAGACCAATGGTAGAGTATGTGAAAGACATAACAGCAGCCACAATAGAAAGCCACCAAATCTGATCAAAATCTGGGATTTGTGAGAAGAGGATTTCCATTACTCCAAACATAATCATGTATGGAGTGCTTGAAACATTGCAAGCTGCTCTGTGTCCATGCTTATGGAAACAATCAGACCTTTTCACAGCCCTGTAAATTCATTCACAAGTTAAAATAATATTAGCCACCAGAAAAAGGACAGCCCGGTGCACTCAGCTCCCGCTATGCACGGGATCCAGGAAGGGCCGAACCACAAGGGTCTATTGTACAGCCTATTTCTGCAAGACGCTGTTTTCACGGCGGTTTCAAAAACAAAAAAGCAGTGCTGCAATTGTCGAATACCAAACTACTAGTACTTACATCATGCTAATAGAAGATGCAATAGTATAGCCAACTGCAACTCCAAAAAGATTCACATACTGAATTACCCCACAAATCTTCACCTGAAGCCCACCTGAATTCAAAACAAAAACACCCAAATCAATATAAACATAAACACTAAACAACAAATTTTTCACATAAAATTAAGAGAGAAATTTTATATACCAAGATTGGCTCGGACAGCATCCATATAAGTATAGTTTCTTTTGCCGGAAACTTGATCTCCAGAGCGGTAACAATCAGCGAGTAAAGCAGAAGTGTAGTAAGTAACAAAGGAGAAGAGAAGCAAAACAGTTGGACCAGCAATCCAACCAAGCTGAGCAGTGGCCCAAGCTAATGACAAAACTCCAGAACCAATAACTGCTGTAATTATATGAGCACTTGCAGTCCAAACACTACCACTTCTTTTAAGACGACCATCATCATCAAAACACTTGGATTCACCGTAGCCATTGGCGGATACATCAAACACTTGGTGATGGTTGTTATCTCCCATCTTTTTTTGTTTCAAGAAACAGAAATTTAATTAGTCCTCTTCTACTGTTTTACCCACGAAAAGAGAAAAGATGTTTCTTTTTTAAGTTCAATACTGGACCACACACTATGCTCTTAACTCGAACTGATTTTAAAGTGACTTTAAACTACTGAAAGAAGACAGAGCAAGAGAGAAACTTTTCACACTTTTCAATGATTTTGCAAGTATCCAAGTAGGATTTTTCTTTATAACATGAAATAAACAAGGTGAAACACGAAAGTGATGGGGGATTTTAAAGATTTAGTTATGGAGTTTCTGAGTAAAGATTGATAAGTAGATATGTAACAGAGGAAGAGACTGAAATAAGTGCAGAGTGTTGTGTGTTTGAGAGAAAGACATGCAGAGCAGGGGGCTTTAAATAGGAAGTAGGCCATAGCTTCTTTAATCAATTTCTAAATAGGTTTTGTAGTTAAAATTTATATGAAATTATTTGGGATTTAGTATTTTTGTTTCTTTAATCAATCTCTCAAAATATGTTTTGTTGTCAAAATTCATATGAAGCTAATCAAAATTCTATAAAGTAGATTTTGCACTAAAACTATGAAGTAATTTTTATCAAAGTAGATTTTTGCACTATTATAAATAAGATACTCCTGTCTATTATTTTTTTTTTTTTTTGTGGAGAACATTGAGAATGTATTGAGATTTATGAGATTAAAAATAATTTTTTTTTTTGGGTACTTGCATCATTCAATCTTTAGTTACCTATGCATGATGATTGATGCGTAAAAGCTAATATTACCATTATTAATAAAAAAGAAAAAAAAATAAAAAAAAAAGAGGGTTAAAACTACCTTTAGTAGGACTAAACGGCGAAAGTGAAACAACTAATTAAAATTCCATAAAGTAGTAGTGAAATTTTTTAATATTCCATGATCTTTTCTTCATACAAATTGGAGAATAAAACAATTTTGTTTTTTTTTATTTAAAGAAAAAGAAGAAACATTATAGACGTAAGCCACGTGATAGGAAAAAAACATAAGAAAGGAGAGGAGACGCGTTAGTCAACGACCATTCTTGAGATATTGGACCTCTGTTTCCACCCACTTCTGTTAGGTTGACTCATTACGGCCTTCTAAATATTAGTATATCATTTCTCTTTTTTTTTTTTTTTTAATTTTATTTTTGCTTTTCTTTCCAAAATCAATTCCCAACTATGAACTACCCCTTCCTAAGTTCCAACCCTTAGCTAACACATCCTCCGCAAATTCGGTTCGTGCATAAAGTCATTATTATAGTTACATAATAAATTAAAATTAAATTATTGCTAATTAATTAATTGTATTAAATAATAAATTTGACTTAAAATATGTAATTGATGATTTAGTATTTCATCGTTTCTAGATAGTATACTTTTCCAGGAAAAAATCCTGGCTTAAAGTTTCTCCCCAACTTTCACCTTTTTCACTATCAACAAAAATATCTATTGGTAGTTTAAAAGTAATATCATATCATAGTCATAAAAAGTCGACAGTTCTAAGAAGATTTTGAGTAAAAGTTAAAAGAAAGCAAAAAAAAAAATCACAATCTTCCTTTTTATACCTTTTATTATTTCTTTTTGCCTATTTGTAATACTTTTTGCCCTCCGGGCGGGGATAAAGAAAAAGCAAATGAGTGTTAATTTTGAATAAGCTTCGTTTGTTTGATTTTAACCTAACAATTATTGGAGTATTGACTTATAACCCTATAAGGTAGATCATGCATTTGAAACCCATAAATAATTTCGTTAAGTAAAAAAGAATAATCACTATACATATTTGACTAGTGTAATCAACTTATACCAAACTGATACGAATAAAGTCAGTAGTTACTAGTAACCTAATTAAGTAGAAATGTAAGTTTAATTAAATGAACCATATTGTGTCATATTATACCACGAGTAGACAAATAAAGGAATAAAAGAAATCTTGAAATAACAAAGAGGACCAAACAAAACAAATGGTTTCTTACCGTCATTATTTGATTTCTTCCCTTCCTAAAATTAAAAATCTCTTTCCAAATTGAGGAAGCAAATGCAATTCAAATTCCTTATAATACAAAGGAAACAAGAATGTATAAAACCAAAATAGAGGATGGACAAGCTTGAAGATTTGTGTGGTTCATTTGAGTAATGATCTAACATTTTTATAGTAGTAGTAAAGCAATTAAACATTATAATAATATTTAAAATTTTCTCTTTAAAAGAGAGCCTTTAGATCAAAAGCTGAAAAGAATTCCTCGCATGCATTTTTCTTCAATTCTCACCCACTGTTGTTGAAGGAGAATCAGTTCTTCTGAATTACTATATTATTTGATTCCCCTAAATAATTGAAACCAATTAAAGAGCATAATTTAATTGTACGTTGCAAATGAGCGCACCAATCAATTGCACCAGTCAAACATCCTCGAATATAAATCTTGGTAATAATCCAAAAGTATTACTCCTATATGCCACTTTTCCCTTCTTAGTGAAAAACAAAAAAGAACAATTGCCATTCATGGATGAACAATTAGTATCCTATTTAATTTTTCCCCAAAGTCTTAGGAAAAATGTCGTAATAATAATAGAGATTTTAACTTTTACCTCACGAATCTGGGGCAACGTACATTAATTTGTCCTTTTTTATTTTTATAATATTTGGTATTTGGCACCCATGGGAAGCGGCTAATCCAGCCGCATCTATTAAAAGGAAAAGCTCTCTCTACTCTGTGGTTTCATTTACAGGGCTCGAATCCAAAATTTTCGTTTAACAGAGGAGGAATCTCATCCCGCCACTCTCAGTTGATTGTTGGTAGGTACATTAATCTGTATATGTTTCTTTTTTCTTTTTTCTTTTATTTGATAAGAAGTTACCCTTATTTTGAAGTTTTTTTAAGGATGTGAACCACTCATCTTTGGATCTAGCATCGTTAGTTTTTCTGGGAAACTAAAGAAAATACAACACTTAGAGAGAGATATACTGTTGGTGAATGCAGTGTATACTCTTTAGACATAATCCTTAAAATTCTACATATAAAGCAGACTAACATGCCACAATAAATTTTATCTATGTTTATTGCGATATGTTAATATGATTATAATAAAAGTTGATTAGTATGTTTTATTATATATATGGGACTCCTCTAAGCCATATTATATAATTTTATGATTATTGTATCTGGAATATATACTTCTAAGGAATATTTTAAATGAATAATCATGCAATCATAGAATTGTTAAAATGAAATGATAAAGGGTCTGGATAAAGAACATAATAAAATATCAAAGATAACATATTTATTTTTATATAAATCTTTTAATATATTATAAGGGACAGATAACGATAGAATTCTTATCATTGAGGAATGTTGTGAAAGTAAAAATTCATTGAGGAATGGCGGCAAAGCCAGTTGTTGACACGTGTCAACATTTTCCCGCTTACGTTAGCATTGTGGGAACTTATTCGAAGGTGAGTACTTTTTACTCGAGTTTTATTTATTTTGACCCTACTATAAATAGTTTAGAGTCGAAATTTAACATGACAAAAATAATTTCGACGCTTTACTCTTGTAGTGAATAAAATTCAGTAACAACACGTCAGATTAACCTTGAGAATTGTAATACTCCTTTATATTAATTATTTTATTGTAAATCAAGGTATATTTAATCTATAAAAAAAAGCTTTGTTAATATAACTAAAAAAAAAAGCTGTTAGAGTATAACCCCGAGAGAGACTATACTCTAATAGCCAACCGACTCATTATCCCTGGCTGCTCAACCCGGCCCTTTCCCTACCTATACAAGGAGAGCGAAAGATAACGAAAGGGAGACAAGGTTCTAACTAAATAGAACACAAACTCCCATTCCATCTATCATATCAGCCGAGTCGATCCGATTCGTTCTTATCTATAGATAACGCAAGAGAGAACTTATGACCTCGCGGACGAAGCGGGTTTCGAATCCCTGATATTTCTATAAATACTTTGGTTTTCAAGACCGACTCAGACATCCAACCCCTTCGTGCTTCGCCCCCCCTATCCTAAAGGATAACATTTCCTCCGAGGTTTCATTCATACATCTCTTAACAAATACAAAGGCTTTTAAGATCATGTCATAAGTACATATATTGTTAGTAATTGGTTAAAATTATTCCAAGTTTAGCAGACTTACATGGTCATTGGCAATCTTGGGTAACAAACACCAAACTACAACTAAATTAGCATTTTTTATGTCAATATTTTTTCTAAACGTAGTTTTGGTTGGAAAACTTATAGCATACAAAACCCGAGATGTTAAACATCTTAATTAATGCGTATTGAATTAAAATAACAAGTGATCTTCCACGATAAATACTTCAACTCTCCAGCACACCCTTCAAGTTCTCATGAGGAATTGAACCTCCTTATTCGAAAAGTTAAACCGCATATAATTAGGGTAATTTTTTTATACATATATAAAATTTTGAATCACTTCAATATATATACATATAAAATCCACGGTATTTTTGGATTTTTTTTGGATCTCCTTATCATAAATTCTGGATCTGCCATTGTTTTTTTTTTTTTGGGGCTTTAAAGTGGCAATGATAATCTATTAAGTAAAAATGGCGTGTGGTAGCCACTAAATAAGGTGGTGTTTATTTTTTATCCACCAATTCTAATGCTGAGCAAAAATAGTCACTACTCTATTAAAATTATTTTGAAAAGACAATTTTACCCTTTCTTCTATTCTTATATTCCAAAACCCTTATTTTATACGTTCAGAGGCAAAATTTCAGAGGCAAATTTCGCTCCCTCAGTATTAGTATCGTTCCTTGCATGCAAATCATTGTTCGATTTTGTTCCTGCCCAGCGATTCTCTGCGTGTAGTTTGTTGCACTTAATCTCTTCTCCTTTGTCATCTTCTCTGCATCGAACCAGCGAACTGGTATGTTTTATATTTTGCTTTTAAGCATTTTTCTTTTTGTATAACTGTAATCGCGATCAATGCTGTGTTTGGCATCAAGTATGTGTGAAATTTCAAAAATAATGATTATAACTTGAATCAGTGTGGAATAAGGAGCGAATTTTTGTGAGGAAGTTATTCAGAACTTTTTTGTATTGAAATGTGTTTGTGGTTCAATCAATATATTTGATTATGTAAGGATATTTCATAAAAATAGTCGTACGAATTCATAAGTTAACGGTGTTTATGAATTTTTAGTTAATTGTGCTTCTTTTAAGGACCAAGTGTCCTTAACTTTTGATCTTGGAAGTCGAAGTTCAGGACCATGTGTCCTTAACTTTTGAACTTGGAACTCAAACTCCAGGACCAAGTGTCCTTAACTTTTGAACTTGTAAGTCAAAGTTCAGGACCAAGTGTCCTTAACTTTTGAACTTGTAAGTCTAAGTTCAGGACCACGTGTCCTTAACTTTTGAACTTGAAACTTGAAGTTCAGGACCAAGTGTCCTTAACTTTTGAACTTGTAACTGTAAGTTCAGGACCAAGTGTCCTTAACTTTTGAATTTGGAACTCAAACTTCAGGACCAAGTGTGCTTAACTTTTGAACTTGTAAGTCAAAGTTCAGGACCAAGTGTCCTTAACTTTTGAACTTTAAGCTTGAAGTTCAGGACCAAGTGTCCTTAACTTTTGAACTTGAAACTTGAAGTTCAAGACCAAGTGTCCTTAACTTTTGAACTTGTAACTGTAAGTTAAGGACCTATTGTCCTTAACTTTAAGATGCATTTACTTAGGTCCTGGATTTTAGTCCTAATTTTTTATGTTCTTTTTCCTTCTTTGTAGTGTGCTAATGGAAGGAGATCGTGTTTTCGAGTTTGATGTTTGGCGTAATTCGATGAGCTATTGGAAAGGAGATTAACAGTATAAGAAAATAATAAAAAGTTCCTTGTCGAACACGCAATGGAAGAAGTTGAGGGATGGTATTTTCGGAAACTTTTTTCGATTACAAAGAGTGAAGTTCTGTGGTATACTTATTCATTGTGTGTTTCTTTCAAAAATTGTAAGCAATGACCCTAATTCAATGACATTCAAGGTTTTTGACCATGAAGTAAAGTTTACACGTGAAGCGTTTCATATAATTACTAGTTTAAAATGTTATTCTTCAGTGGACTTCACAATTTTGCGTGAAAAAGAGAATAGGCTTTTGAAAGTCTACTTCCCTGGAAAAGATAGAATTGAGTTAGGCGATTTGTCTAATTTTATTACTAGTCACCCAGATGGTACAGCTGCATCATTTGTAGGTAGCGATTATGATGCGGTGAAGTTGGCAATAATTTATTTTATTGAATCTGTTTTGATGGGGAAGCGGAAGAATCAGAATGTGTCCTAGCAGCTAATGAAAATTGTAGATGACGATGAACTCTGCTCTTCTTTCAACTGGGTCTCTCTTTGTTATGAAATGTTAGTAAAATCATTGAAGAGTTGTTTGAAGCCCAATGAGAATGAGAATGAGAATGAGAATGAGAAAGAGAAAGATAAAGACAAGGACAATTATACTATACTTGGCTTCCCTTTCGCTTTTTGTGTTTGGATTATGGAAGTATTCCCAATTTTCCAGGAAAAACAATTTGTGAACTTCAGAGAATGTGGGTTTCCTCGGATGTTATGTTATTCAGATATGAAATCTCCACAATATGATTCTCTGTGTTAAAAATACTTCCATAAATAAAATGTAAGTTAATCTGATTACTAGCTATTTTTTTTGTTATGTGTTTTAGTTCTGAAAACTTACGTTTTTTTTCCTTATATAATAGGTGTATAAGTTGATCGAGGTGGCACCATTTGTTTCTATTGAAGAAGATGCGGAGCCTGTTAGTGCGGATGAGCCATTGTCTCAAGATCAAAGTTCAATGCCTTCCTCCACACAATTTGATGAAGCCTTGCTTAAGGAAATTGTTAAAGTAGGTTTTCTGTCTTTGAATAGCATTAGTTTTTTATTTGATTATTTTTGCTTAAGAGACTTTTTTGTTTTTATGGTTTTCGATTCAGAGATTATCGAAGAAGTTTAAAAAGGATATGCAGGCAGAAGTTACTAGAATAAATCAAAAAATAGATATATCAGAAAGAAAGATTCAAAATGACATCAAGGTAATATCATTTATTTCAGTGCTCGTAACTCTAAGTTAAGGACACCATGTCCTTAACTTTTGAGCTTGTTAGTCTAAGTTCAGGACCAAGTGTCCTTAATTTTTGAACTTGGAACTCAAAGTTCAGGACCAAGTATCCTTAATTTTTGAACTTGGAACTCAAAGTTAAGGACCAAGTGTCCTTAACTTTTGAACTTGGAACTCAAACTTCAGGACCAAGTGTCCTTAACTTTTGAACTTGTAACTCTAAGTTAAGGACCAAGTGTCCTTAACTTTTGAACTTGCAACTCAATGTTCAGGACCAAGTGTCCTTAACTTTTGAACTTGGAACTCTAAGTTAAGGATTGCATGTCCTTAACTTTTGAACTTGGAACTCAAAGTTAAGGGCTGCCTGTCCTTAATTTTTTAACTTGTAACTTGAAGTTTAGGACTACCTGTCCTTAACTTTTTAACTTAATTTCTTTCACAGGATTTAAAAAAAAACCTAGGATCAAAGATTGATACTTTGTTGAAGATTCTTGTCAAACCTGATGAAAGGAACATAGAGAGAGAATCTAGTGTTCCAAGTAGTAAAGATGCAGTTGATGATCATTGTGATGGTACAGAACCTACTGTTCCAATTAACAAAGATGCAGGTGACGATCAATATGATGATACAGATGTGCATGCAGAATGTCACACCTCCTTTTTCGCTTACTACACCCCGTGAAGGGTACAATAAAGGAGTTTTTCCAATTAAAGGACAATCGAAACGGGATTCGTTTATTAAGAAGTTCAGAGTCGCCACTCGGGAGATTTATGGTGTCCCAAGTCACCAGTTTGAATCCCGAATCGAGGAAAGGGTTTGACTCTATATTAACAGTCGCGAACCAGAAATCCGGGTAAGGAATGCTGTTAACCCGGGAGAAGGGGTTAGGCACTCCCGAGTTCCGTGGTTCTAGCACGGTCGCTCAACTGCTATATTTGGCTAAAGTCTGATTTTAATACATGTCATCCTATGGTGCGATTTTAAAAAATTTATTTAACCGCTTTTAATTAGTTTTTCTTTATGAAAGTGAACGCCGTTTAAGAGCGTGCTTTTGGATCGCGTCACATGAAATGCACCCGGATCCTCAACACCTCTTATTCAACGTTTTGGGATTCGGATTTGGGTCACATAAATGTGCACCCGTATTTAAGAAGGTAAGATTATTAAAACGCACCTAAAGTGACTAACGCTTTATTATCTTTGGGGAAAGCCGTGAAACTCGCTAAACGGCCCATCTCGAAGTCTAAGTATTTTGTATAAGCATTTATCGAGGGCCCCGCAATTTATTTGTTTTGTTTGGCGGAGCTCATCTCGTTGTTATTTAAAGGTCCGACCTAAAGTCGACTATGATTTCTATCTAATATGTCTCTACTAATAAAAGATATCCTAATTAATTAACATCTTCTTAATTGTATTCAGGTTCCAGCCATCTTTGGGCTGGAACAAAGCCCGCATAGCAGGGCCATAAGAAAGGAAGGTCTGCAGGTTTCTTGGGCCCAAGTCCTGGGCCGCCTGTTAAGGTGCCGAGGCCAAATGGCCTGAGGACAGGCTAATTACAAAACCAGATGGATCAGGCCCAATGGCTACTGGTACTAGTATAGCTTGATCCAAATGCTGCCAACACTTATAACAAAGGAGAACAATACAGTTATTCCAACTGACGAGATGTTAATTATTTGATGTTTCGACTTCATGCTTAAATTGCTCTGTTCATGACTACTAGTGTATTACCAAAAGAGTCATAAAGGCGAAGATTAAAATGGAAACATGGTTTGAGTTCAGCAGTAGAGGCAACTTGGTTATGTGACTTCACCTAGTACTACACACGAACATGAACCATATAATGCTATTTTCATAAATCCTGGAAACAACTTGAGTGCCCAATAATTTACGCTAAGAATTGGACACGAAATAGCAAGACTACTGTATTTCACATAACCAATACCACTATTGAGTTTGCTTTGTTTTCTATACCTACTGGAAACAAACTAAACTACAACATACTACACTACACCCATACTAATAACACAAGTCAAACCAAATTAAAACTGCTGACTATATATTTCACATGTTCATGAGAATAAAATTAAAAGTCCAAAATTAAAACAGTCCAGTATCAGTCTATTACACCACATGAAATATCCAATAAACTACTGTTTTAAACATCAGAATCAACCAAAACAGATGAAGCTCAGAGATCAACTTCAAATAGCAGATTTATCTCATTTCATAGACTTGAGGGCTAAGCACATGTACCTGGAAAATGCAAATACAAT
>NW_017672230.1:61424-81741 GCF_001879085.1 Nicotiana attenuata | reverse complement strand
AGGACCAAGTGTCCTTAACTTTTGAACTTTAAGATTGAAGTTCAGGACCAAGTGTCCTTAACTTTTGAATTTGGAACTCAAACTTCTAGACCAAGTGTCCTTAACTTTTGAACTTGTAAGTCAAAGTTCAGGACCAAGTGTCCTTAACTTTTGAACTTGTAAGTCTAAGTTCAGGAAGAAGATCATTATGAAAGCGATTATAGAGATGCGCATCTAGAAGATGAAACTGATATTGGCACTGAAATTGGGAAAGGTTAGATATAGATTTTGAATTTGTTGTCATTGAAATTTATATTCAATAGCGTAATATATATAAACTATTTTGTGATTACAAATACTTGTAAAATCTATTGATAGAGTGGAAGTTCAAGATGTAGTAGAATGTCAAGACCAGGAAAATTCAAAAGAGACAAGAGTAACAGAAACAATTTGTAAATGTGGAGTGCAATCCCAGGATTTAGAAAATCCATTGGGAACAAGTGTAAGTGAGATTGTATGCAAATGTGTTGAAGGAATATATGATCTCTCTACACCTCTCTCACTTAAAGAGAAATTTGAGAAGTGGAGGACAATCTCAAGACTTAGAAAATACCCAAGGAACAAGCATAAGTGAGATTATTTGCAAATGTATAGAAGGAACATATGATCTCTCTACACCTCGCTCTCTTACCGACAATATTGGAAGCCAAGAAAATGATAGTGAA
Organism: Nicotiana attenuata; assembly: GCF_001879085.1. Classification (NCBI taxonomy): domain Eukaryota; kingdom Viridiplantae; phylum Streptophyta; class Magnoliopsida; order Solanales; family Solanaceae; genus Nicotiana; species Nicotiana attenuata. The sequence continues at coordinate 81,037 of NW_017672230.1, read as the reverse complement.
GATAAAGATTTAACTGGCATGATCTTGACAATTGCAAAAGGTTAGACGGAGTTTTTTTTAATTTTATACATGTTTGTTTTAATCAAAGATTAGTAACAAGTACTAATTGTGTTAGCTCTTGTAAATATTTTGAAGAATCTTGTGAACTTGCAATCGAAGATCATGGAGAACAGTTGCAAGATAAAGAAAATGCACAGTTGCAAGATAAAGAAAATGCAACTAATATGTCAGCTCGATTGTCTGTTGAAAAAGTACAAGAAGGCAGCGTGGACAACACAAGTATTGATTGTATCCTAAATATTATATTCATAATTGAAATTGCCAGTACATTTCAAAAATTATGTCCTTAGTTTTTGTTTCTTCAGTTGACAACTCGTTGTAGAATTGACTACTTGCAGCAAACTAATGTATATGTAGTGTTGTCTGCAGAGCAAAACAAAGATGAAGTCGTTAACCAATATACTAGGAAAAGGAAGAGAGATAGTATTGGTTTTGATGGTCCATCATTTTCTATTCTTACTCCTACTCCTCCAACTACACAAATGAGCATTAATGAGGGTTTGTCTATGGAGGTCGAAGGAAATGTTTGGTCAAGGGAAAAGGAATAAGAAGCTTTGTTGGCAATTGAAAGCTCCTTTTGAACAGGAAAGAAAAACAGGAACATCGATGGCGCACAATGAAAATACTCCCAAGAATACGGGCCGGATAAAATCAAAATATATTCGTACATGTATTTTTCATTATGCCAAAGGTGATGCAAACTTATTGAAGAAATTCATTGCGTGGTTGGGCAAGGAGAAAAGGAGAGGTCGCAAAAAAGCGTAAGTCCCTAAATGTATTTCATTATTTGTTAATTGCTTAAATTCGTGTCCTGAACTTGTAATTTTAAATTTAGGACTAAGTGTATTGAGCTTGAAATTCCTAAAGTTAAGTGTCCTTTAGTTTTGAAATTGCAAGTCTAAGTTCAGGACCAAGTGCCCTTAACTTTTGAACTTGTAAGTCAAAGTTCGGGAACAAGTGTTTTGAATTTGTAAGTCTAAGTTAAGGACCTATTGTCCTTAACTTTTGAACTTGTAACTGTAAGTTAAGGACTGCATGTCCTTAACTTTTGAGCTTCTTAGCCTAAGTTCAAGACCTATTGTCCTTAACTTTTGTGTTTTTTAGCCTAAGTTCAGGACTAGATGTCCTTAATTAGAAAATGAGGACTAACTTCTAACTTTGATATTTTCAAAATTTTCAGGGGACAAACTGATATATATGCTGACGATAATGGTGTGAGAAAGAATCCATATAAATTTTACCATCAAAAAATCAGTAGCAAAATATTCTTCCTTGAGCTTTCAGATAGTAGCTTTGTAATTGATGATAAGGTTTGATAATTCACAAGGCATTTATTTTCTTTATTCTTAATTTATTGTTTTTTAATTATTTATGACTGATGGATTTATTTTATTTTTTTGGCTTTTTATGAAGCATATTGACATTGCCCTGTATTATTTGAGAAAGAAGGAATGCTACCACCCTCGCGCCCATCATTTTCGCTGCACAACTACAGATATACTTTTTGATAACTATATGCTACTTGTAATAAGGATTTCAATGAAGATGCTACAGATGAGTTTTGGTGTAGTGATAATCAATTGGTTCTGACACCATATGTGTGGGGTGACAATCGCAGATGTGGAATTGCTTGGACAGAGGTTGACAGAATCTTTTTTCCATGTCGGCTTCCTTCAGAAGATGATGATGTTGTGACATATTTTCTTTTGGGGGTATTGGACTTGAATGAGAAAAAGGTTAATGTGTACGATTCCATATATAGTGAGCCATATGAGGCAGGAATGAATCACATTGAAATGTATGCACGCATGATCCCCCACTTGCTAAAGTTCTCACAGTTTGAGAAAAATCACAAGTCTTTTGGAAATGCATTCAACAAATTTGATATTAAGTGGCAAAGATCACCACACCAAACTGGATCGTACCTATTGTCATTTGCTATATAATTTATATGTACTTTAGATTTATTTTATTAAAGATATTGTTTAATTAACTCCATATCTTACATTTTTTTCTTAGGACTGATTGTGGTGCATTCCTAATCAAGTATGTGGAGTGGTTGATGATGGGAAAGAATGTGGAGAAATTCCAACCTGAAGACATAACAAACTTTAGAAAAGAACTTGCAGTAAATATTTGGGCACATGGAGAGTGGAAAAGAAATTCTGGTTATGATACACCACCAGAAAATGTCGGCGACGACTATGATAGTGAAAATGAAACTTCCTGCCCAAAGGAGCTGTAGTTTAGTTGTAAAGAAAGTTAGCTGTAGTTGATTCTTAGTATAAAATTGCTGTAAAGAATACATATGAATTCTGAACTATCTTGTAAATTGTCCACAAGGCACTTTTATTTTGTTTGCATCGCATAATTTTTGGTCACAGCTATGCCAAATTACAGTTTCAGAAGTAATATGAAGGCATCATGTTATTAATTTCTTTGTTTATGTCAAGTATTGATTTGTCCATTTGCAATCCGTAAATTAAGTGTATTGAGCTTGTAAGTATTAGTTAAGGACCAAGTGTCCTTAACTTTTGAACTTGGAAATCGAAGTTCAGGATCAAATGTCCTTAACTTTTTAACTTGTAAGTCTAAGTTCAGGACCATCTGTCCTTAACTTTTGAACTTGAAACTTGAAGTTCAGGACCAAGTGTCCTTAACTTTTGAACTTGGAACTCAAAGTTAAGAACCAAGTGTCCTTAACTTTTGAACTTGTAATTCAAAGTTCAGGACCAAGTGTCCTTAACTTTTGAACTTGTAAGTCTAAGTTCAGGACCATGTGTCCTTAACTTTTGAACTTGAATCCTTAACTTTTGAACTTGGAACTCAAACTTCAGGACCAAGCGTCCTTAACTTTTGAACTTGGAATTCAAAGTTCAGGACCAAGTGTCCTTAACTTTTGAACTTGGAATTCAAAGTTAAGGACCAAGTGTCCTTAGCTTTTGAACTTGGAAATCAAAGTTAAGGACCAAGTATCCTTAACTTTTGAACTTGGAATTCAAAGCTCAGGACCAAGTGTCCTCTACTTTTGAACTTGAAATTCAAAGTTAAGGACCAAGTGTCCTTAACTTTTAAACTTGGAACTCTAAGTTAAGGACTACATGTCCTTAACTTTTGAACTTGGAACTCAAAAGAAACAAAAAGCACGTAAGCGCAAAGAAACTTTGAAAATTCAGGACATATGCTCAAATAAAAACAATCTAAATGAATCCAATTTATAGTAAATACTTAAAAGAGTAGATAAACATAAGTGGATATATCTACTATTCTCTATGCTTCCTTGAAAATGGATGGACTGCCGGAGAATATATACAAGATGTTCTATTATGACCAATTCTTCTGCGACGACCACATTTGAATGTTATTTTTGATGACTTGGTAGCTGGAATATGCCGTTTCTTCTGCCTTCTACCTGGTGGCACTTTGAAATCAGGAGGTTTAATAATTTGTGACTTAACACTCTTTGGTACAATCCAAGAATCAGTATGTCCTACAGGATATATTTGTCTTTCATATGTTTTCAGCCAAGATTCCTTTAAGTACCAGTGCGAGCAAAAGTTGGACTTCTTGATGTTTCTCTTCTCGATAGCTGAAATTGCATGTATGCATGGTAATTCATCAAATTGAAACTGAAACTTTTGTTTAAGTCCACCAAAAAAGTAACTCCTTCTTCCTCAACTCTAGAACGCCATGAATCAACAGGGAAGACCTTCAATGTTGAAAAATTATAAGTTAGTACATTATTAAATTATCATTAAAATAATAAGCTAAACAAAGAACATAATACTTACATTCAAAGTAAATGCTAAATCTATCTTTTTCTTCAATTCCTCTTCTACCCAACAAGAAACGTCATAAAAAGTTCCTTCTGCTACATTTCTTCTTTCATAAAACCAACGTTGTAGCTTCACTTGGATGAAATTCATCATTCTTAATATAGGCAGCTCCCTTGCTTCTAATAGCACAGAATTCATTGACTCAACTATGTTTGTTGTGAGCATGTCATATCTTCGTCGTGGACTACAAGAACGTGCCCACCTTTCCGGTGGTTCTTCCATCAAGTAGTCATAAGTCTTCTTATCTACTTTTGCTATATCTGACATGTATAGATCAAATTCTTTGCGCCTGTATACTCTTGCAGCACCGTGAAAAAGTTTTATGACCTCACTTTTCACTTTCCTTCGCTTTAGGTTCTGCTCCAAATGATAGATACAAATCCCATGATGGCTTTCAGGATATACCTTTGCAATGCCATATGCAATAGATTGATGCCTGTCTGATAAAAAATTAAATCCTCACGGCTCCCAATTGCATTGCGAAGCTCACTAAAGTACCACTCATAGGAATTGTTATTTTCAGATTCTGCAATTCCAAAGGCTTGTGGGAAAATTTGGTTATTTGCATCTTTTGAAACTGAAATCATTAAAACACCACAAAATTTTGACTTCAAAAAAGTTGCATCAACAGCAATCACTGGTCTACAATGATTCCAACCAGTTATTGATGATCCATATGCATAAAACATATAAAGAGACCTAAAAATACAGTATAACAGAAGGTTAACAGAAGTTAAGGACAGGTAGTCCTTAACTTAGACTAACAAGGTCTAAAGTTAAGGACAGGTAGTCCTGAACTTCAGGTTACAAGCCCAAAAGTTAAGGAAAGGTAGTCCTGAAGTTAGACTAACAAGCTCAAAAATTAAGGACACTTGGTCCTTAACTTAGAGTTACAAGTTAAAAAGTTAAGGACATGTAGTCTTTAACTTAGAGTTACAAGTTAAAAATTTAAGGACATGCAGTCCTGAACTTAGAGTTACGAGTTCAAAAGTTAAGGACACCATGTCCTTAATTTTTTAACTTGCAACTCTAAGTTAAGGACCAAGTGTCCTTAACTTTTTGACTGCACACATCAAAGTTAAGGACAACACGTCCTTAACTTTTTCACTGGTTAAGGACAGCATGTCCTAAAGTTTATAAAACAAACTAATAATCTCTGTTTTGATTGTTTACCTGTTGTTGTCGTCTATCTTTATGTTAGTATATGTTCCCGGGTTTTTACTTTTTATCATATATGTAACCACTAATCAACTTTGAAGTTGCATGCCTTTGATCAGCTTTCATAGTGTTAACTGAGCAGTCATGATTTTTCTCAATCTTTACTATCTTGAACAGTGTTGAATCTTTAATTCTGAAAGCACGCACACACCACCCACACCTATCATCATTGCATTTCAACGAATATCTTGTTGAGCTTGATCTAACAACCTTGAATTCAAAATGTCCTTTAATTGCTATATTCGAAAAACAGTTAATTATACTCTTCTTTTTGTCAAATATTGATCCCACGTTTATTTCATCCAACGAAGCATTTTCTCTTAATATCGTAGTTGAGGATTCTTTATGTTTCGAATTTGAGCTTCGTCTAGTTAGTTGAGTAGAGGTTTTTTTAGCAACTTCTTCTATTACCGGTGCACTCTCTAAGACTTGAATGCCTAAAGCTTGTTCGTTGTCAATCTCTATAATGCTTTGTCCTTCCACTTGAATAGAATCAAATATTTGAAGCACCTCTTCAGTTATTTGTTGAGCTTCAACCATATCTATTTCCATTATCTGTTGGCATTTGTTTTGATTGTCATGTTGATTTTCTCTATTGACATGTTCAAAGGTGCTTGTAGATCCAAAAACACTTTCCGAAACATCAAACATGAAACGACAGTCCTTGAAGAGTGAATGACTTTTTAGTAACTCTATACTTGTGTGAAGATCTAAATCTTTGGATACAAGCATTCCCTTGCTTGTTCCCAGGTTGATATCAAACCATATCATTGCTTCAAACTTGTCTCTATCCAATTCAATAACTTCAAAGACCTGTTTAATGAAATCTTCAAATCGAATTGCCTCAGGTACTAGAACAAGCTTTGTTTGATGATCAAGATACTTATAGTCTGCAGTCCATTTACCATTAAAAGCAACTATAATACATATTGTTTCCATCCTGCAAGTCAAGAGAATGGGAAATTCAGGACATATTTATAGAGCAATCCTTGTATAAAATAAGGACAGGAACTGTAAGTTCAGGACCAAGTTAAGGACCAAGTGTCCTCACTTTTGAACTTGGAATTCAAAGTTAAGGACCAAGTGTCCTTAACTTTTGAACTTGGTATTCAAAGTTAAGGACCAAGTGTCCTTAACTTTTGAACTTGTAAGTCTAAGTTCAGGACCATGTGTCCTTAACTTTTGAACTTGAAACTTGAAGTTCAGGACCATGTGTCCTTAACTTTTGAACTTGAAACTTGAAGTTCAGGACCAAGTGTCCTTAACTTTTGAACTTGGAACTCAAACTTCAGGACCAAGTGTCCTTAACTTTTGAACTTGGAACTCAAACTTCAGGACCAAGTGTCCTTAACTTTTGAACTTGTAACTGTAAGTTAAGGACGAAGTGTCCTTAACTTTTGAACTTGGAACTCTAAGTTAAGGACCAAGTTTCCTTAACTTTTTCAAAATAATTTGCAATACCAGGACACTATGTCCTTAATATTCAGAACAACAGCAAAAAAGTTAAGGACATTGTGTCCTTAACTTTTTCAATACAATTTGCAAAATCAGGACACTATGCCGTTAATATTAGTAACAACAGTCATGTTAAGGACACCAAATCCTTAACATAATGTCCTCAATATTTATAGAATAATCACAGGACGCGATGTCCTTAACGTTATCAATCCAAAAAAGCAAAAAAAAACAAATTCCTAGTAACGAAATAAAAATCAACAGAAACACACAAAAGCATAACTTACTGTAATTTTATGTCGATTTTTGAACGAGAAAGTTGAATTCTATAGTTTGAAATCGGAAGAGAAGCTTCTGCAATTTTGGACGATCACAGTCTCTGCTGCTGCTTCGGAAGTTAGTTACGTGCTGCTGCTGCTGCTTCGGAAGTTAGTTACGTGCTGCTACTGATCGTTAATAAGGAGCGTAGGTATAAGCTTATAACAGAAGGGTATTTTCGTCCAGGCAGGTAAAAGTTTATTAAAACAGTGGCTAAAGACTAAAGACATTTAAAACAGTGGCTTAAAAATAAACACATGTGCTATTAATGGCTATCTGTGCACATCGCCCATCTATTAACAAAGAAAACAAAAAAGGGGATTCTGAGATGGACTACATTACTTGGAGAATTATATACCTTTTCTGTGATGCCAACTAGCTAAAAATAGTTCCTTTGTCTTCTTCTTACATCTTATTCATTTGATAAATTAGATAAAACCAAATAAAAGAACAATGAAAGGCATAATGTAGAAGGAGAATAAACGCAAGATGTTGCCAAAGAGAACAAAACTGGAAAGCAACGACAGCTACTATACCAAAGGGGATAATAATTTTTGTTTAAAAAAAAAGAAAGCTTCATTCTTTGGATAAAAGAAGAAAGAAAAAGATAGGACAAGAAGAGAATAAACAGTTGGGATGAGAACCTTAGCTTATAACCACAAGGGATGTACAGAAACTATAAAAGCACTGAAAGGTACAACCTTAGTTGCAAGTTGTATAATTATGTACTCAAAAGAATATTTAACACGTCATTATGATATCATAGAGCCCACATATAGCATATGATAATAAAAAGAGTTCCTAAAGAAACAACATGACCTAACTTTTTTATTAGAAAATTAGTTTAAATATTGTTGATTATTAGATTTAAAGAACGAATCGTGTAACTGGCTTCTCTTTAAAGAAAAATTGCTTAAATAATTTGTATACAGTGGAAATTGGGGCTACCCGATTTTGTTCTTCGATGGAAAAGGTGATACCACGTCAAGAGGCCAGGACGCCGAGCTCGAGGTCGATGCTTCTTTCCAATATCGAGGTCGAGGTCGAAATCATTTGCCGAGGTCGGAAGAAGGCATACCTCGAGATAATACCGTTATGATTCAGTAACAGAAAGAGCGAGATACCCGCAATGGCCCGAAGATCACGGCGTAAATTGCAGAATGGATTGACCCTTGGCGGTTAGACAGCTGTCAATCATGATTTCCTACTGTAATTAGAAGTGTACCTTATTTAGGACCCCCTCCCCCCCCCCCCCCTATTATATAAAGGGGAGCCCATTCATTTGTAAGACATGTTTTTTGACTGATAAGAAATACGTGCACTTTGCTCTCTAGCTATTACTGTTCATCAGAGTTACTTTATAACTTGCTATTCCCGCTATTCCACCTCGAGACTGTCATAATTCGAGGTCGAGATTTGGCTTGCACACCGGTTTGACTTATTTTATTCTTCAATTTATATATTTATTCCTTATTTATCAATTGGTATTGGATTAAATCACATATCCTTAAAACCACAATATAAGTTTAATTGTTACTCGGATTTTAGGGTAAACAGTTTGGCGCCCACCTGGGGCTAAGGATAACAATGATTGTTTCAGTGCTGATTCTGGTAACACACGTTATTTTCGCACTTGTTCTTGTCAAGAATTTTTGTTCTCAGGTTAAAACATGTCAAACTCACAAAACGCACCCGTACATGGTGATGATGGTCTTGGATTTCACGGGGAAAATGATAATGTAATTGCTCCAGGAGCCGGGGTGCCACCGGCTAATCTCGGGGGAGTACCGGTCGTCGATCCAGTGGATATCAGTTCGCACATTGCTTTGAATGTGGATTTAGGCGCGGACCCCGAAGGGAGTGTACACAGGGAAAGCCGATCTGGTGGCCAAGGAACACAGGGCGTAGGAGACGGGGGAGTTAGTCTCCAGGTAATATTCGAGATGCTACAAGCTCAGCAGGATGCTATTGCTCAACTTCAAAGTCAACATAGAACTCTGAGTGTGGTCGAACCAGAAATCACTCGCCGTACCGAGCCAGTGCGAGAAAGGTCAAACGGTAACGGATCGGGGACTGATCCTACAATTATGAAGATGCTCGAGGATCTCACCAAAAGAATCGAGTCGGGAGAGAAAAAAAGCGAAGATAATGATAAAAAAATGAAAACATACAACTCCCGAGTTGATCAAATAACGGGGGCATCCCCGATCTTAAAAGGTTTGGATGCAAAAAAGTTCGTGCAAAAGCCTTTTCCTCAGAGTGCGGCTCTGAAGCCCATTCCTAAGAAGTTTCGTATGCCGGATATACCTAAATATAATGGGACAACCGATCCTAATGAACACATCACTTTGTACAAATGCAGAATTAAAGGAAATGACTTAAATGATGATGAGATCGAGTCGATTTTATTGAAAAAATTTGGGGAAACTTTGTCAAAGGGAGCAATGATTTGGTATTACAATCTGCCACCAAATTCCATCGACTCATTTTCCATGTTAGCAGAGTCCTTCGTGAAGGCACACGCCGGGGCCATTAAGGTCGCAACAAAAAAATCGGACGGTTTTAAGATAAGACAAAGGGAAGACGAAATGCTAAGGGAGTTCGTATCCCGATTTCAATTGGAATGCATGGAGTTGCCACCGGTCACAGATGATCGGGCCGTTCAAGCTTTCACCAAAGGTTGAACGAGGGGAGTTCGATAGCATCACGACAGTTGAAACAAAATTTGGTCGAGTATCCAGCGGTAACTTGGGCGGATGTGCACAATCGATATCAATCGAAGATCAGGGTTGAGGACGACCAATTAGGATCCCTTTCCGGTTCAGTACATCCAAATAGGTTAGCCGTTAAAACCCCGAGGGATATCGACAGGGAATCAAGGTCGAATAGGGAACGATATCAACCATATACCACGGTCTAAGGAACAATGGCTCGGGATGCAATCCCTCCCGGAAACGATCGAGGACAAAATTCTCGAGGACTTATGAGTAAAAGCGGTTTTGATAAGCGTGTCGATCCCGTAGAGGCACCTCGGTTATCGGAATATAACTTTAGCGTCGATGCGTCGAGAATTGTATTGGCAATCGGAAGGATCAAAGATACTAGGTGGCCCAGACCCATACAAACTGATCTTTCCCAAAGAAACCCAAATTTGATGTGCAAGTATCATGGCACACATGGTCACAAGATCGAGGATTGCAGGCAATTAAGGGAGGAGGTAGCCCGTCTATTCAGCGAGGGCCACCTTCGAGAGTTCATTAGCGATCGAGCCAAGAATCATTTCAAAGACTGAGACGCCAACAGGAAAAATGAACAGGAGGAACCTCAACATGTCATTCATATGATCGTCGGCGGCGTCGATATTCTGCAAGGGCTTGTATTCAAACGCACTAAGGTATAAATCACTAGGGAGAAACGAACCCGGGATTATGCACCCGAGGGCTCCTTGTCATTCAACGACGAAGAAGCAGATGTCATTTCTCAGCCACACAACGACGCTCTGGTAATTTCTATCTTATTAAATAAAGTTCAAGTTAAGCGTGTTTTAGTGGATCCAGGTAGCTTGGCGAATATCATCCGATCGAGGGTCGTTGAGCAACTCGGCCTACAAGATCAAATTATGCCCGCAGCTCGGGTCTTAAATGGCTTCAACATGGCCAGTGAAACAACTAAAGGTGAGATTACTCTGCCGGTAAACGTGTCCGGAACCATTCAAGATACCAAGTTCCACGTGATCGAGGGCGACATGAGGTAAAATGCCCTACTCGGGAGGCCCTGGATCCACAACATGAGGGCAGTTCCTTCAACTCTCCACCAAATGATGAAATTCCCGACCTCGGACGGCGTGAAAACAATGTACGGGAAGCAGTATGCTGCAAAGGAAATGTTTGCAGTTGACGAGGTAATACCGGTATCAACGTTATCAACCTTGGAAAGGTCGAGCATCAGAGGTAAACAGGAAACCAAATAGCAATCACAGCCACCAGCCTCGACCGAATCAGGAAAGCAGGAGATAAAAGAAGAGGAAGAGGATTTTCTGACCCCACGAACCTTTATTGTACGCGAAGACTCTGACGCCACCAAATCAACAATCGAAGAGCTGGAACAGGTTATATTGATCGAGTACATGCCCGAGGGAAAGGTATGCCTAGGAACGGGGTTAACCCCCGAACTCAGGAAAAAGCTTATTCAGTTTCTTATTGATAACATGGATTGTTTTGCTTGGTCCAATTTAGCATGACAGGGATCCCACCGGGGATAACGACGCATCGAATAAGCCTGGACCCTAGGTTCAAATCGGTGAAGCAGAAGAGAAGACCCCTGTCCGAGGTAAAGCACGCATTCATAAAGGATGAGGTAACGAAACTTCTCAAAATAGGGTCCATTTAGGAGGTAAAATACCCCGAATGGTTAGCCAATGCAGTCGTAGTCCCTAAAAAAGGGAACAAGCTTAGAATGTGTGTAGATTATAAGGACTTAAACAAGGCATGCCCCAAAGATTCCTTCCCAATGCCTAACATCGATCGCATGTTCGACGCCACGACTGGCCACGAGATCCTTACTTTTCTCGATGCCTATTCCGGGTACAATCAAATTCAAATGAACCCGGAGGACCAGGAAAAGACCTCGTTTATCACCAAGTATGAAATATATTATTATAATGTAATGCCCTTCGGGCTAATAAATGCAGGAGTTACTTACCAACGCCTAGTAAATAAGATGTTCGAAGAAAAAATAGGTAAGTCAATTGAAGTCTATATTGATGACATGCTAGTTAAGTCCCTGTGCGCAGAGGACCATTTGGCTCATTTGCAGGAAACATTTGAGATTTTGAGAAAATATAACATGAAACTCAACCCCGAGAAACATACTTTCGGGGTCGGTTCGGGAAAATTCCTGGGCTTCATGGTATCGAATCGGGGGATCGAGATCAACCCCGATAAAATCAAGGCCATCAAAGACATCACCGTCGTGGACAGTGTAATAGCCGTGCAGAGGCTAACTGGACGGATAGCTGCTTTGGGCCGATTTATGTTGAGGTCATCATATCGAAGCCATAGCTTTTTCTCTTTACTCGAAAAGAAGAACATTTCACCTGAACCCCGGAGTGTCAACAAGCATTAGAGGAATTAAAGCGATACCTATCGAGCCCACCATTGCTTCACACTCCGAAGGCAGATGAGAAACTTCACTTATACTTGGCGGTATTGAAAATCGCAGTGAGTGGTGTCCTAGTTCGAGAAGACCAAGGTACACAATTTCCCGTTTACTATGTAAATGAACCTTAGAGGAAGAAGAAACTAGATATCCGCACTTAAAGAAATTAGCACTTGCACTAATAAGCGCTTCTAGAAACTTAAAACCATACTTTCAGTGTCACCCCATATGTGTGTTAACCACTTACCCACTTCGTAATATTTTGCACAAGCCCGAACTTTCGGGTCGATTGGCCAAATGGGCCGTCGAACTCAGTGGGTACGATATCGAGTGTCGACCCCGAACGGCCATCAAGTCTTAAATTTTAGCGGACTTCGTGGCTGATTTCACGCCAACCCTCATGCCCGAAGTTGAAAAGGAACTCTTGTTAAAATTGGGCACATCATCGGGGGTATGGACCCTTTTCACAGACTGCGCTTCCAATGTGAAGGGGTCCGGGCTAGGAATCGTTTTGAAGCCACCCACAACTAGCACTATTAGGCAGTCTATCAAAACTTCTAGGTTGACTAACAATGAGGCCGAGTACGAGGCCATGATTGCAGGTCTCGAGCTAGCTAAAAGCCTGGGGGCAGAAGTCATTGAAGCCAAGTGTGACTCTTTATTGGTGGTGAACCAAGTAAATAAAAGCTTCGAAGTTCGAGAAGATCGAATGCAAAGGTATTTGGACAAGCTACAGGTAACTTTACACCGCTTCAAGGAGTGGACTCTAGATCACGTAACTCGAGAGCAAAACAGTGAGGCTGATGCACTTGCAAATTTGGGATCATCAGTCGAGGAAGACGATATTATCCCGAGGACTATCATCCAATTATCGAGATCTGTGGACGAGGAGGGTCATGCCGAGATAAACTTTACAACCTTGACCTAGGATTGGAGGAATAAATATATTGAATATTTAAAGAACGGAAAGCTCCCATCGGACCCTAAAGAGTCGAGGGCCCTATGAACCAAAGCTGCTCGATTCACATTGGATGAAAATGGAACATTATACAGAAGGACGTTCGATGGACCATTGGCGGTATGTTTAGGGCCGGGGGACACCGATTATGTTTTACGAGAGGTCCATGAAGGCACTTGTGGGAACCACTCCGGCGCCGAATCTTTGATTCACAAAATCATTAGAGCAGGTTACTACTGGGATAGCATGGAAATAGACACTAAGGAGTTTGTTCGAAAATGTGACAAATGTCAAAGATTTGCACCAATAATCCATCAGCCCAGAGAGCAACTTCATTCAATCTTATCCCCATGGCCATTCATGAAATGGGGGATGGATATCGTCGGCCCTCTGCCAACGGCCCCAGGTAAAGCTAAATTCATTTTTTTATGACTGACTACTTTTCTAAATAGGTGGAAGCATAGGCCTTCGAGAAGGTCAGAGAAAAAGAAGTTATAGACTTCATCTGGGACCACATCGTGTGTCGATTCGGGATACCTGCCAAAGTCGTATTAGACAACGGAAAGCAATTCATCGGCAGCAAGGTAACAGAGTTCCTTGAAGAACACAAAATAAAAAGGATCTTATCAATGCCGTATCACCCAAGCGGAAACCAACAGGCCGAATTGACAAACAAGACTATCATTCAAAACATAAAGAAAAGGTTCAACGAAGCTAAGGGGAAATGGAGAGAAGTTCTACCCGAAGTTCTTGGGGGGTATCGAACGACATCGAAGTCTAGCACGGGGGCAACCCCGTTCTCCTTAGTATATGGCTCCTAGGCCTTAATTCCAGTCGAGGTCGGGGAACCTAGTGCCAGATTTCAACATGCAACGGAGGAATCAAATCATGAGGCTATGAATACTAGTCTCGAACTATTGGATGAAAAACGAGAAGTTGCGCTTGTTCGGATGGCCGCACAGAAGCAAATAATCGAGAGATATTACAATAGAAGAGCCAACCTTCGCCACTTCGGAATCGGGGACTTAGTTGTAAGGAAAGTCACCCTCAATACTCGAGACCCAAACGAAGGGAAACTAGGCCCAAGTTGGGAAGGACCATATCGAGTCATCGGTGTCATCGGAAAGGGATCTTACAAACTTGGCACAATGGAGGGCGAACAATTGCCAAACAATTGGAATGTATCACTACTCAAACGATATTATTGCTGAGGTATGACTTTCTCCCTTTTCCATTTGTATTTGATACTAACTTATTGCAGGTGTTCGATCGAGGCGTGGAGAAAACTCTTCAACACGAAGATATTAGGTTTTAAAGCACGCGTTTCACTCTTTTTCCCTCAGATCGGTTTTATCCCGAATGGGTTTTTCCAGCGAGGTTTTTAAAGAGGCAACAATTATGGCTACCTGAGGAAAATTCAATAGTATCCAAGGCTTCTTTTCAATCAACCTCGAATATTGGGGGGCATCACCCTCGAAGGTTATATTTTCGAGAAAAATACTTCATGTCAAAGGGTCTTGATAGGGAAACCATGTAATGGGCCAAATGATCGAGTGAACCGTGTCCATGTAGATTAGTCGAGCCCCGATGGCAAAAAATGTACGCATGTATAAATTATTCAAAGAAGCATTCTTTCTATATCAAACACTTTGTGTCTCAAAGAAAATTTGCTACTATACGGGCTCCATACTTATGATTTTGTGAGAAATGGCTCAAGGGCCAAGCGCAAATATTGCTCGAACACTCGGGGACTGTCATCGACAATCAACATATTCGAGTTATCTAAACTCGAACTCATAAGACCTCAAAGAGGCGCCCCTCGATCTATAGGCCAAGGCCATATTTCTCGGGGACTAACACCTCGAACAAGCTCGAAGTGTTATTGGGGAATAAGCCCAGGAGGCATATTCAAAGGCTACGTCCAAATTAATGCGGCTCGGAGACGTACGAACCCCACAATCAAAATAGGCCTTCAAGTTCTTTGGAAAACCGGTTAAAAAAAGGCTACCCTCGGCAAATAATAAAAGGGCTTCGATAAAATCAGCCCTCGAAAAACCTCAAGAGGTATCAAAATTATCTTAACACAAACGTGCTAAGGCACAAAAAGCAGAAGGGTTTCCAATAAACGTCGAACCCTCAAAAAACCCAATGGGTAAAAAATACATGCTAAGGCATAAAGAAATTTTCACTAAGTATTTTAAGCCAAAAGAGGGGAATAATAGCCATCTTTTAGAGGCCGTAACGACCCGATCTAAAAGAGCCTAAGGGCCAATACACTTAGAGTTCGAGATCTTGTTGTCACTCAATCCGAACCCAAGGGTTCGATTATCCCGAGCTCAAATAAACATTAACTTGATTATGGCTCGAGGACCCACCGTTATCCGACACAAACCCTTAAGGGTCTATGCTCAAAGTTCGAACCTTATTCGAGCTCGACCGTGGTAGCTTCAAGGAAGCCACCCGTGACAAAGTCTCGAATACACCGTTCAAAGCATAAGATTATGCTAAAATTTTGCAAGGCAAAAAACATATTTATAAAGATCGAGAAGGCATTCAAGAGAAATTTTTTCTTTTATATATTTGAAAAAAGATGTGTACAAGAGACCAACAGAGGTCTTACAAAAAGAAAAAGAAAAATCCTAACTATGCCCGGGGCTGGTTTCTCCCTCGAGAGAAGCTTCTCTTTTGTGCTCCTCGTCGCTCTCGAACCCGCCTTGGTTGCCTTCATAATCGTCGTCGTCGTTAGAAGAGACGAGAAATTTTGCATCAGCTTCGAGCACCTTAGCTTGAGCTATTTCTTCAGAGAGGTCGTAACCTCGAGCGTGGATCTCTTCAAGGGTCTCCCTCCGAGATTGGCACTTGGCCAAATCATTGCTCCGCCGCTCTCGATCGGAAGCCTCCCTTAGCTGCATTTGAGCAGCCTCAGCATCAGCCAATTATACGGCTATAGTTTTGTCAGCCGCGACCTTCGTCTTCCCGACCTCTGCCTTGGCCTCAGCAAGCTTGACCTCGAGCTCATCGAACTTTTTCATCTGGGGCGAAATTTTCTCTTTAGCGCCTCGAAGTTGGGCCTCGGCAGATGCCAGTTTGGCCAAAGCAACCTCTTTCTCTTCCCTGAGCTCCTCCTCCTTCTGACTGCAAAGGAGCTTCAAAGTATTCCTCTCCTCCGAGGTCTTCTGGAGCTCGGCCTCACATTGGCTCAGGTCGGCCCTAAACTTGGTGAATACCTACACAGAAAGAAAGATACAAGTTAGGGTTAAGGGAGAAAAAGGAAAAGAAAATTGCAACGATAGGAATTAATGCTTACTCGAGATAAAAGGCGTTGAGCCTCTTCGAAAAGTGTAGAGCCGTCGTTGAGATCGGCGGCATCATCAACCTCGGTAAAGCAATCTCAGAAGGGATCCTCTTCACTGGGGACTCCACCTACTTCAGGCATCGGCAGAGCCCGAGCCTCCCTTATGGCCTCCTCAGAATAAGCCGGTAGAGAGGGAGAGTGACCTATTATCATGGTCCCGAGCAAATCACTCGGGGCGCCCAGTTCAGGCCTGGGGATCTCGGAACCTACCCCCTCCGGTGTGCTTGTTGATGGCCGAGGACAATCTCGACCTCGGGCGATTAAGGGGTTTTGCCCGCATATTTCTTTGAAGCCTCCTCATCACGAGGCAGGGTCTCCGGCTCGGAGGGCTTGGCAGCTTCAACCGGCTTCCTGGCTCGAACCACCAGCGCCGAGTTTTCACCCTCGTCTTCTTCTTCTTCAACCAGCTGGTGGACTGATTCCATATCCACAGGAATGAAATTTCTTCTGCGTCTTCGAGCTAGAGCCTTTTTATCTTGGGGGTCTTCGGGATTCGAGACCCTTTTCCTCTTATTATCTTTCCCTGATTTCGGAATCGGGGACTCGGTCTCTTCCCCATGAGGGGCCGGCCTCATTTCAGAGAAATCTCCAATGCCTGCATGGAGGAAATCAAGTATGAGTAAAAAGACATCTCCGATAAAGAGGAAAGAATCAAAAGCTTACAAGATGAACTTACCGTGATGTTTGGCTTCCCATCTGCCCTTCGCCAAGTCACGCCAGCGGCGCTCGTTATAAGAGGAGGTTGAGGCTAGTCTCCGGACCCAGTCTTCGAGGTCGATCACCGTGTGAGACATCCAAGCAACCGCTGTGAAATAGATGAAGGCATCACATAATGCAAAAATGGAGTACGAAGGTTAATGGGTAAAAACTTCACTTACGTTTTGGGTTCCACTTCTCTGGGAACGGCATTTTCTCCTCTGGGATGATGTCGCAGGTCCTCACTCGCACGAACCGGATCATGCAACCCCGATCTTTATCCTCGTCATTACTAGCAAAAAAGGCCTTGGTCGACCGGCGTTGGAGCTTGATCAACCCTCGAAAAAGATGAGGTCGATATGATCGAATGAGATGGTTGAGGGTGAACTCCAGCCCCTCGGCCTTGCTGGAAAAGAAACGGAGCATGATCACTATGCGCCAGAAAGAATGGTGGATCTGGCCAAGGGTGACCTGGTACCTCTTGCAAAAATTGAGGACAACTAGATCAATGGGACCCAATATGAAGGGGTAAGTGTAGACACTTAGGGATCCCTCCACGTAAGTGGTGATACTCTCCTTGGGAACGGGGATCTGTACCACGACCTCGTCCCCCCAGCCACAATATCTCTTCATGGCCTCGAGTTGTTTCTCTATTATCGAGAAGATATATCTCAATACGTGCTCGCATCGGCCAGGGATCGATGGGGGATTCGACTTTGAAGTCGTTCTTTATGACACAGGGGCTAGGAACAATCTCATGGAAGGCCGGCGCTTTATCATCGGCCGGCCGGGAAGAAGAGGAGGAAGCTTTCTCCTTTTAAGGAACGGTTTTAGAGGTTTTCGCCATTGATTCAGGTTGGAGGAAGCGGAAAGAGGTGGAGTTTGATATTTTTTGGGTGCCAAAAGGGTTGGATCAACAGGCAGTGAAAGAGAAATATGAAGAGAGGAAGAGACCAAGAAAATTTGAAGGTGGAAGCAAAGTTTTTGATTCAAAATAGAAGCCCTGTATTTATAGGCACACGGTGACGGTTCGGCGGCGCTAATGGCCGACCGCCACATGCAATCATTTAATGTTTTGGGGAAACGAACCGACGGGAGGTTTCGGTCACCTCGAGCGCTTACGTCGAGGCCCCTTTCCAATATCGAGGTCGAGGTCGAGGTCTAAATCATTTGCCGAGGTCGGAAGAAGGCATACCTCGAGATAATACCGTTATGATTTAATAACAGAAAGAGCGAGATACCCGCAACGGCCCGAAGATCACAGCGTAAATTGCGGAATGGATTGACCCTTGGCGGTTAGACAGGTGTCAATCATGATTTCCTACTGTAATTAGAAGTGTACCTTATTTAGGATCCCTCCCCCCCTCCTATTACTTAAAGGGGAGCCCATTCATTTGTAAGACACATTTTTTGACTGAAAAAAATGCATGCACTTTACTCTCTATCTGTTACTGTTCTTCAGAGTTGCTTTATAACTTGCTATTCCCGCTATTCCACCTCGAGACTATCATAATTCGAGGTAGATATGTGGCTTGCACACCGGTTTGACTTATTTTGTTCTTCAATTTATATATTTAATTCCTTGTTTATCAATTGGTATTGGATTAAATCACATATCTTTAAAACCACAATATAAATTTAATTGTTACTCGAATTTTAGGATAAACATAATTAAAGGTAGTTCTTTGCTTTCGGATATGAGGTTTAATCTTAAGAACCTCGAATCCACAACTGATTAAGACGAGGCATTATATGGCTCGAGTTAGATTTTTAGTAAAGTGGGATTACTAAAATTAAGAATTACATGAAAGTATAGTAATGTCCTTGTCTTTGAGAGTTAGGTCAATTTTTATAGGGATATTTTTAAAAATAGCCAGATTTACAACAGGTCGTTCAAAAATAGCTCAATTTCAAAAGTAATCGAAATTTAGCCACTTTTTATGTAAAGATAAATCTGAGTGAAAACACTATTCAAAACCCGGAAAATACTCCAGTATATTATGCTGGAGTTCCAGCATAAGTATACTTGAACTCCAGCATATTATACTGGAGTTCCAGGATAGTATGCTGGAACTCCAGCATAATACGATGGAGTTCCAGCATAAATATACTAGAACTCCAGCATAATATACTGGAGTTCCAGCAAGTATAATGGTCCAGTATAATATACTGGAGTTTGGAGCATCAGTGCTCCAGTCTCCAGTATATTATACTGGAGCCAGCAAAGTATATCGGTCCAGCATAATATGCTGGAGTTCATACACAAGTGCACCGAACTCCAGTATATTATGCTGGACCGGTCTCTATTGCAGCAAAACGGTGGATATTTTTCATTGACTTGGTAAACGCTGGCTATTTTTGATTGACCAGTCCAAAAACTGGCTATACCGTGAAATTTTGGCATTTTTATAGCATAGGCAATGGTTTCAATATCTAGAAATAAATTCGGCATTTGAAATTTCACATTTTGCATTATTCAACCAGAAAGCAGCATTCGCGTAATCTTGGTTAATGATCGCTGAACAAGTGTCCTTAACTTTTGAACTTGGAACTCAAACTT